>NW_007261770.1:78631-210873 GCF_000164805.1 Carlito syrichta | reverse complement strand
ACTCACCCCCCTTCCTCCGCAGGGCGGACCCCTGCCCAAGTACGGGCGCTTGGTGGACGCCGTGGGGACCCCGCTCCCCAGGGGCCGGCGCGTGGACTGCGAGGTTTTCCTCCGAGCTGGGGTGCGCTATGAGCACACGGCCACCGCCTCCTCGCCCGACTGGGACCACGTGCCCATGACGGTGGAGCTGCTGGGGCCGGAGGACCGGGGCTCCCGGCCAGCGGGCGTGCTGGCTCGCCAGCACTTCCAGCTGCGGGTGCACATCCGCCCGGGAGTCGCCAACTCGGCGCCCAGGCCCAGCTCGGCAGCCCTGATGACGATGGAGGTGGGTCAGCTCATGCTCACGGCGCTGACTCCCGAGGCGCTGGCCGCGGAGGACGTCGAGTCAGACCCTGACGACCTGATCTTCCACGTTCTCGACGCCCCCACGGCCCCGCCGGGACACCCCGGACAGCGGGGCTACGTGGTCAGCACGGACGACCCCCTCGGCCGCCCAGCGTCCTTCTTCACCCAGCGAGAGCTGCGGGAGCTGAAAATTGCCTATCAGCCCCCCACGGAGAGTTCCCACGGGGAGCGCTTCTTCCAGCTGGAGCTGGAGGTGGCGGACGGAGACGGCGCCACCTCGGACCCCTTTGTCTTCACGGTGGTGGTGAGGCCCATGAGCGCCCTGGCCCCGGTGGCTAGCCACATCGGGGGACTACTGCTTTTCGAAGGTGAGTCGGGGCCCCTGTCCAGCGCCCACAGCCTTCAGATCAGTGATGAAGACAACCTGGAAGAGGTGAGAATGGCCTCGGTCGGGGGCTTGAGGCACGGGCGGCTGGGGGTGCTCGGGGCACCCGCTGGGTACACGGACTTCTCCCCGGCGGACCTGGCCGCAGGGCGAGTGGTGTACCAGCACGACGGCAGCGACACCTACAGCGACAACATCATCTTCCGGATGGAGGACGGGTGCCACCGAGTGGAATTCCTCTTCCCCCTCACCATCGTCCCTGTGGATGACGAACCGCCCACGGTCGAGGCCAACGCGGGACTCTCGCTGATGGAGGGGCAGGTGGTCCAGATCGCGCCCTTTGTGCTGAGTGCTACGGACGTGGATTCTGAGGACTCAACGATCCTCTATGTGCTGGAGAGCCAGTCTCTGGGAGGGAAAGCCGGGGAGAGAGACTGGGATCTGGGCCCTGGCTCCTCCCACTCAAGCCATGGTCTCGGGGCCATGCTGCTGCGCCAGGCCGAGCCGCCTCTGTCCCCTGCAGACCAAGACTGGCGCTACGTGGAGAAGGAAGGCGTTTATGAGAAGGAGGTGACTGAGTGGCTACAGAGCGACATAACGGAAGGGAGACTCTTCTACCGCCATCTTGGGCCACACAGCCCTCAGCCTGTGATGTCCCAGCTGGCTTTCCATGTGCAGGATGACCATGACCCACCCAATCTCTCCCGCCTGCACGTCTTCACCGTCAGAGTCCAGCCAGTGGATATGCTGAGTCCAGAGCTGTATCCAGGAACTACCCTAAAAATGACCGTGCAAGAATACCAACTCACTCACTTCCAGAAGAAATTCCTCCGATACACTGACCAGGACTCAGATGACCAGAACCTGTGGTACACACTACTGACCCTCCCAACTGACACAGATGACAACTGCCAAGTCCGGGCTGGGGACATTGTGCTCGCTGACGCTCCGGACACACTCGTCACGCACTTTACCCAAGCCCAGGTAGATCACCACAAAGTTGCCTACCGGCCTCCACAGAAACTGGGGATTGTACCACGGGTTGTGCAGTTTACCTACCAGGTAGAAGATACTGCAGGTAATAGCGTGCCAGGCACATTCACATTATTCCTGCAGCCTGTGGACAACCAGCCTCCAGCTGTCACCAACAGAGGCTTTACCGTCGTAGAGGGAGACAGCTTTATCCTCGGCAGTCATGAGCTAGATGTTACAGACCCCGACACCGACATTGACCAAATTGTCTTCCTACTAGTCTGGGGTCCCCAACATGGACAACTGCAGTACTTTAAAAAACGCATGGTGCCAGGGGAATCTTTCAGGCAAGCTGATATTATTCATGGGAGTGTCTCTTACCACCCTAGCAGAGGCCAGACTTCCAGTGACACTTTCCATCTGGAGGTAAGTGACGGGGTGCACCAGGTACCCATTGCCGTCCACATTTCTGTGCATCCCCCCGTGGCTGACAAAAGATCCAGGATCTCTATCAGAGGCAGTCCATTCCTGAATGTTTCCATAGATGTATTAGAGAATAAAGCCACTGAGATCACCATGGGTGTCATCCATGGCAAAAAGAAGGACACAAGTGACTTGATACTGTCTTTCATTGTAGAGAACAGCCCCAAGTTGGGCACTATTCTGGTGAATGGTTTGCCCACAGAACGATTCACCCAAGAGGATCTCATCAGTGGGGCAGTAACCTATGTCCACACCGGAGGTGAAGTTGGTTTCCAAAAACAGCATGATGCCTTCAGCCTCACCCTTTCCAAAAACCAGAGGGTAGTGGGGAACAACATAGTAGAAAGAGTGTGGGTGCAAGTAACTGTGCTTCCTGTGGACAACGTAGGTCCCAAAGTCTTGATGGGAGAGTCCTTCATTGTCTACGAAGGTGAGAAGAGCCCCTTGACCTTACAGCATCTCAACACTGAAGATGTGGACACTCCCCAAGATGAAATCCTATGCACAGTAACTAGTCAGCCAGTCTCTGGCTACCTGGAAAACATGGCACCAGCTCCTGGTTCAGAAGTGTCCCGGGCTGGTAGCCCCATCAGTGCTTTCTCCATCAGAGATGTCCAAGTATGGCATGTCAACTATGTACAGAGTATCCACAAGGGGGTGGAGCCACAGGAAGATCAATTCACCTTTTATTGTTCTGATGGCATCAACTTCTCACCCAATGTCATCTTCCGTATAATCATCTTACCCACCAATGATGAGCAACCCGAACTTTTTGCCCATGAGTTTGTGGTGTTAGAAGGAATGAGCCTCGTCATCGACACCCAGCTACTCGGTGCAGCAGATGCCGACCTGCCGCCCAATGAACTCCACTTTCAACTCACAGCCCTCCCTGGGCATGGACGCATCATACAGCAGCTGGCCACAGGCAGCCAGCCCGTCCACAGCTTTACCCTACAGGAGATCCAGGAAGCCTCCACCATTGTGTATGAGCACGATGACTCAGAAACCACGGAGGACAGTTTTGAGGTCTGGTTGAGTGACGGTAAGCACACCACCCACAGGAAGGTACACATCGTGGTGATCCTGGTGGATGATGAAACTCCTCAGCTGACCATCAGTGATGGACTGGAAGTAGAGACCGGACACTCTGAAGTCATCACAAATCGAGTCCTCAAGGCCACGGATCTTGACTCAGATGATAAGAGCCTCAGTTTTATCCTCCATTCTGGGCCTCAACAAGGGCTTCTACAGCGACTGAGAAAACCCAGAGGAGAAGTGAGGAGCAATCTCACTCAGGGAATGAACTTTACCCAAGATGAGATTGACAGAGGCCTCATCCGTTACACCCACATGGGCCAAGAAGGGGTTGTTGACCTTATCAAGTTTGATGTGACTGATGGGGTTAACCTTTTGATAAACCGCTATTTCTATGTCACCATTAGCAGCTCAGACAGAGTCTGCCCTGAGGTTGTCAGCAAAAGAGTCACCTTGATGCAAGGTGGCAGAGTGGCCCTCACCCCTGATCTGCTTGGCAACGGTGACATCATCAGCCCTGGTGAACAACTTCACTTTAGCATCTCACGGGCTCCTAGGCTGGGCCACTTGGAAAACTCTGACCACCCTGGGGAGCCCATTGCTTCTTTCACTCAGCTTCAATTGACTAGCAACAAAATCTCCTATGTCCACACTTCAACGGATGAGAAAAACACGGACAGCTTTGAGTTTCGAGTGACTGATGGACATGACCCTGCATTCAGAACCTTCAAGATCTTCATCTCAGCTGTAAATAACAAGAAGCCGATCCTGGCCATCCACACATTAACGCTGCAGGAAGGGGGTAGCAAACTGATCACTCCCTCTGTGTTGACAGCGGAAGACAAGGATACCCCAGATGATCTTATTCTCTTTACTATCACCCAGGTCCCCATTCATGGCAAAATTTTGTATAATGGTAGCCATCCTGTGACCACTTTCTCCAAGAGAGACCTGAATGAGAATCTGATTAGCTATTGGCACAATGGCAATGAGACCACCGATGACAGCCTCTTCTTGACGGTGACAGATGGCACTCACACTGATTTCCATGTCTTCCCAGACACCACCTTCGCAACACACACACCTCAGGTAATGAGGGTCCGGGTAAGCTCCCTGGATGATAGGTTTCCCTGGATTGCCATTAACAGGGGTGCTCCAGCTTTGAAGCGCCTTCACACTGGACACATGGGCTTTCTGATTACCAGCAAGTCTCTGAAGGCAGAACATCAGGACAATCCCCACGGGCTCCTGAAGTATGAAGTGACCAGAGGACCAGAGCATGGTTTCATTATCAAAGCTGGCCTTGGAACCGAGAGCACTCGCGTGTTTACACAAGGTTAGTGTGCAGTCTTCCCTGATTACTCTCTCTTTCATTGCATCAGAGCTCTCTGCTCTGTGCAAAACTGTCCTGGCCTCAGCCATTTGCCGTAAGATTCTGGTTCAAATAAAATACAGTGGAATGTGAAATTATTCTGAAAACAAAATGGGCAGTAAGTTCTTTTTCAGCAATTTCATCAGAATGGCCATCTAACAGGAGCCTATAGATATTTAATAAAGCTTATAATTACACCTTAAAACTGTGCACAAAAAAAGGGCATGACTTCTACTTCTGAAATATTGTCAAAAAAGGATACATTAATTTCTATAGTAAGTATTGGTTTGGCTTTAAATTTTAAGGGTGACATATTTTAAAATAATTTTCATAGATGATTAGTAAATCTAGATTTTGAAAGATGATGTTTGGTAACTAGATTTTGGGTATACAGTATTATACTGCAATTTTTTTTGTACTACTCAAATGTAATTTCTACACCTAAAAAAAAACCATAGAACTACATTTGCCTAAGATCATTTTTTATTTGATACTTGATGTTGCTACTGATGGTGTAATGTCATAATATCAACAAATGAATTCTTTTTGTTTTATTTATGACTATGCCAAACGATTCTTGACAAATCACTTCTTAGAAAGGCAAAGCAGTGAGGAAATTGATGAAATATGAGGTTTCTCACCTGTCCTGGATTTTGTGTGACATCCTATAGGCAAGTGAAGTTTATCTTCAAGAGATTCTGATAATCTAGCTAGTGGTGTCTATTATTCTGCAACAAATTAGAAAATCCGCCTTTAGATTTTGTTAGTATTTTCAACTGCAGAACTGTATCTTATGGCTCCCTGACTTTAGAATTGTAGTCTTTCTGAATAGAGTAAAAAATATATTTCTTGGCATACAGGAAAACTTGTTTTAAAACTGCTAGAGGCAACTCCTTCTGCTTTCCCAGGTGATCGACATCCAGTGGCTTTTGCCTGCTCTTTATGTTGTCTCATAGCTTCTTTAGGTAGCTCTGTGCATGAGAAGTGAAGATATGCATGGAATCTGATACATGTCAACCTAGATAGAATCTCAGACTCATGGGGAGTGTTTAAAAAATAGTTTGGCTCCATTTTCAGAATTGCTATCCAAGCAAATGAAATCATATGTGGTTCTATAAGAATTATTCCCATAAACAAATGTCCCCCAAAGTTACATTGTCTTTAGAATGCTAATAATTACCAATATAAAAATATAATTATATACCAAAGTAACAAATTCATAAAAACCCAAGAGAATAGGCAATAGAAAAAAATCATGATGGTATTCTCGTTTTCTTTTTTCTTAGAATGCAGCAGTTATTCTTGTTTAAGTTCATTTTGGCAAATAGGTAATGAGTATCTACCATTATGCCAAACTCTCTTCTCATGCAGAAGAGACTTAAAACCAGATGGTCCTGGCTCGCTGCAGAGTTTCAAAGTGTTGTATGACAAGCTTGTCTTCCTTGGGGGACATTACCCCAGAGGACATGTATACAGTACTACATGACAAAGTTTTAAGCTAGAGATTTGCTTCTGTCGTGGTAAATTTAATAAAAATATAGATGTGTGTTCATTTCATTATTATTTTTAAATGTATTATAGTAATATCATATTCTCATGCCCTGTTAAAACACTGAAGTTGTTAACATATGGATTTTCTATTGGGCCAATATGACTTAGCGTGATGGCTGCTTTTTTCTTTAGCTGACATTGACGAGTTGAGGATCCTCTATGTCTTGAATGAGGGCAGCAATGCAACAAAGGATGTCTTCTATTTCTCTCTTGAAGACAATGGTGAGTCAATGATAAAACCTTAAAAGGACTCATGACTGTTTAAAATCAATATAAAACTGAAAAAAATTCAAGGATGTATATAGGACTCACAATCAGTAGTGTCCTAATATCAACAAATGAATTCTTTTTTGCTTTATTTATGGCTCTATGCCCAACAATTCTTGACAAATCAGTTCTTAGGAAGACAAAGCAATGAGGAACTCGATGAATGAAATATGCGGTATCTTACCTGACCTGGATTATGTGTGACATCCTATACGCAAGTGAAGTTTGTCTTCGAGAGATTCTGATAATCTAGCTAGGGGTGTCTCTTATTCTGCAACAAATTAGAAAAATCCACCTTTAGATTTTGTTAGGATTTGCAGCTGCAGAACTGCTTCTTATGGCTCCCTGACCTTAGAATATTGTAGTCTTTCTGGATAGAGTAAAAAACACATTTCTTGGTGTAGAGGAAAACTTGCTCTAAAACTGCTCATTTAAGCTGCACCTATGTCTGTGTACTATTATCTTCAAAGCAGCATAATGGACAACAGCTAGTTAACAGAAGACACTTTCTCTACACAGCCAGGGATAAGATGATTATGTGGTCAAAAGAAAAATCATTTTGCAGTATGACAGGATAATAGCAGAAATTATGTCTGTGTGCTGTTTGCCACTCAATAATCTCTTTCAGTATAAGTCATTAGTCATTCCCAGTAAGTAACATGCATTTTCTGCCCAAATAATGTATAATCAATCAAGGACTGAATTTGTTGGAAAGTCGTCCTATGTGAGATAGCCTTTGGTATACTGGGTTAGGATCTCAACTTGCCCCATGTGACCTTGAGCAAGTTACCTTAGTCATCTTTGCTATTCATTCCCTCATCCATAAAATGGTCTTCATACCTGTGCCAAAAGGTTAAGAGGATTAAGTGAGATCATAAAAATAAAGCACTTGCACAAAGTAGATTCTTATTCATTGTTACTTTCTCCACCTCTGATGAGATTAAATACAGTGGAAACCACTGATCCTTCCTCTAGATAGTCTCCTTTAGAGTTTAATCAAACCTTCCCTCCCTTTCCCAAGTCGTTCAGAATCAAAGTTACTGAGAAGATAGAGTTAATGACATTTAAACAGATTCATAAAGTGAACAGATGTTTTATAGTGACTGTTTTCCTTTCTGTTTTTGAAACTGCCGATGCCCTAAAAAGAAGTACCTCTGTCTCTGATACTGTGCATTATGGACAACATCAGAAACAACAATCAGTCTGTGATGATACTGTAGTGTGAATTTTATGTAGCTGTCATTTTTTTAGTGCTTTCTATGGGTTAGTCAGTGCTTATAGACATTAGGACTTTCTATTCTCACCACAAAATAAGAGGTGGATGTAATGATGTGTATTTTAAAATGAAGACATCAGGACTGAGTAACTTGCCTGAAGTCATACAAATCCAGGTCTTGCCGATCCCAAAGCCAGGGCTCTTGATGTCTCAAGCCTGTAATCCCAGCACTTTGGGAGGCCGAGGCGAAAGGATTGCCTGAGTCCAGGGGTTCCAGACCAGACTGGGCAACTTGGTGAGACCACGTCTCTATAATAAATCAAAAAAATTAGCCAGGCGTGGTAGTGTGTGTGTGCCTGTAGTTCCAGCTACTTGGAAGGCTGATGCTGAAGGATCACCTGAGCCCAGCAGGTCAAGGCTATGGTGACCATGAGCATGCCACTGCACTCTAGCCTGGGCAACAGAGTGAGACTCCAACTCAAAAAAAAAAAAAAAAGAAAGAAAGAACTATCGTGGCACTTACTTTACTTTGGGAAGATGAAACTACAGAAGGAAATCAGAGAATAGAACAAAGACTGTACTTCTTAACCTAATAAAGAAGCACTTGGTATATTAAAGTGGAAAGAATGATCAAACACAGACTCCATACCAGGTGTGGTGATTCCCGCCTATAATCCCAGAATTTTTGGAGGTCAAAGTGGGAGGACCACTTCAGGTCAGGAGTTCAAGACAAGCCTGAGCAACATATTAAGATCCCCTCTCTACCGACAAAAAAAAAAAGAAATAGACTTTAAAACATTTAAGTACTCATTTGTTCATAGTGGATCTCAAAACATAAATGCATATGCTAATTAAAGATTTGTGCATTCATTTATCCAGTGATTTTTTTAAATTAGCCCTGAGTGCCTTACATACAGATAAGATCCATGTTGGCTGGTGATCAAGATTTTTGGAACAACTGGTGAAGGACCCACTTTAAACATTTTTTATCTGTTATATTCAAAGCCAACTTAATCCTTTTTCTTTTAAAATATCCTCACAGGGCCAGGTGCGATGATTCATGCCTATAATCCCAGCACTTTGGGGGGCCGAGGTGAGAGGATTGTCATGGGTTCAAGACCAGCTTGGGCAATCTGACGAGACCTCACCTCTACAATAAATCTAGAAAAATTAGCCAGACGTTCCAGCTGTAGTTTCACATATCTATAGTTGTAGCTACTTGGAAGGCTGAGGCAGAAGGATCGCTGGAGCCCAGCAGGTCGAGGCTGTGGTGGCCGGGAGCGGCCACTGCACTCCAGTCTGGGTGACAGAGTGAGACTCCAACTCAAAAAAAACAGGAATTACAGGCATGCGCTACCACGCCCAACTGATTTTTTGATTTATTGTAGAGATGAGGTCTCGCTACCCAGGCGGGTCTCGAACCCGCGAGCTCAGGCAATCCACTCACCTCAGCCTCCCAAAGGCGCGGGATTATAGGCTGAGCCACCGAGCCCAGCTCAAAGTGAAGTTTAATAGTTTATTCACCATTACATGAGGTCAACTTTTTTTTTTTTTTTTCTGAGTTGGGAGTCTCACTCTGTTGTCCAGGCCAGAGTACAGTGGCACCATCACGGCTCACCACAGCCTCAACCTCCTGAGCAGGTCATCCTTCCACGTCAGCCTCCCAAGAAGCTAGGACTACAGACGCATGCCAACACACTCGGCTGATTTATTATAATTAGTAGTAGTGGTGGTAGTAGAGATGAGGTCTCACTATGCTGCCCAAGGTAGTCTTGAACTCCTGGGCTCAAGCGATCTTCTCACCTCGACCTCACAAAGTGATGGGATTGCAGGCGTTGAGTCAACTTTTAAGTATTATGGCGAATTATTTTATTGGGGTACTGCTGGGAACCCTTGGTTTCTCACCTCCCTTTCTCTGCCCACTTATAAACTGATTTTGTATTTATTAGAAGAACAGTAAATAGACAAAGGAAGGGAAGGAAGTAACTCAATATACAGTTCTAGTCTTTGATGTTATCTGCTGAGCTAATACACAGTGATGCCCTTGCTCATCCACATCTTTTCTATCAATTGTATCTTTTTCTTTTTGTTCTGCTATAGTTAAATGAAGTAACTTATACCAAAAATGGAACATGATGCCTAGCATGTATCAATTTCCCAGTAAATACAAATTTTCTTCTCTTCTTGCATCTCACATAGTTGTGGATGGACACAACTAATCTCATGTGCAGAGTTTAACTGTCAATTTAAATGGAAATTTTTAATAATGTGACTGATTTGTATGTTCCATCCATTTCAACAGTTTTGAGTAATCCAGACTAAGGCTATTTCAGTATAAGATCTCAGTCTACTCTTTAAATTGATAGTAAATTTCATTATGTTCAAGGTTATTACGAAAGCCACTGGCAGAATAGGGAATATATTTTAAATTTCTGAAGCTCTGAACTGTGCCAATTAAGTACACTGTCAAGTTCATTAATCGTCCTTCCCTAAGTCATTATAATCATAGATTCATAGAGTTGAATTGAAATTTCGCATATCTCTACTATATACAAGGGGGGGACCGACAAGACCCAGAATTTATTTATTAAAAATTCTATGTTTATCTTACATGTTTAAATTTCAGTCACCTTCAAAGCACTCTTTGTTGAATGTCATGCATACACCTAATGAGATGCTTTTTCCACTGCTCAAAACAGTTTTGAATGTGTCGATTTTAATGTGTTTTAGTACTTCTGCTGTTTTTTGTTTCACATCTTCCACATTGGCAAAACGTTTCCCTTTGAGGATTTTTTTCATCCAGGGAAGCAAATAAAAGTCCCTGCGGGCAAGATTGGGTGAATGGGGCGGGTGCAACACGGGAAGCCATGCAGATTTCAGTCAAAAACTGCTGAACACTCAGCGCGGTATGGGCAGGTGCGTTTGTAGATTCCCCAACATGAAATGGGAAATGCATTGAAAGACTCTCCAGAAAAAAACTCACTGGAGCCAAATGCAGCCTCTCCCAACAATGCTAGCTGGTACACTGATGCCAATTGGCTTCTGGAACCACCCTCACCTAGTGGAGGAAGCCTGTACTACAAGAGGCCTACCCTCCAAAAGTTAATTCTGGGTTTTTTGGGTCCCCCTCGTATAACACTGAATGGGTCTTTTCCACTTACCACATAATAATATTACTCTCAACTTATTATGTGGTAAGTGGAAAATATATCTGCAAAGTGTTTTACAGGAATTACCCCCATTTAATTCTTAAGATAGGAATCTGTAAGATAGGAATTATTATCTCAAATGTTAAGATGATGAAATGGACTTAAGGAATTAAAAATGATCTGTACAAAGGAGCCATCTAGAAGAACCAAGTCAATTCCTTCCAATAAGCCACACTGAATAACTATATGCAAGTAAATGTATTTTAATTTGTGATCTACTATAAGCATTTAACTTTCTTCTTAAAATGAGAAGCATATTATTTAATTTTCTTTTAAATTACTTAACATTTAAAGCCCATGTGATTAACACTATGCATTTGGATATTTGAATATGAACTGATACTTGTCTCACAGTCCATATGAATACCGATTTTCAGTTGAGATGAGCCATCTCTTTCAAGGAAATTATGAAAATAAAGTAATAAGAGAATTTTTTAAAGTTTATCGGGACAGCGACAGTGGTAGAACCAACCATAAATTCCGTGTCTCCCCATGCGGTTAAAGTGACATCACACTTAGAACCTCAAACTCCCTAGAATATATCAGAGACTCAAAAGCAAAGCAGAGATGTCTCTGAGTAATCAAATTACCAGATCCGTGGTCCGGCATTTTCACACTTGATCAAAAAGGCCGTTACTTAGAGTCTGTTTGCTCTCATTTTTCAAATAATTCCAATTTTATTTTAAGTAAAAACAGCGGTACAGTGGGAAGAAAAGTGTATGGGTTAAAAGCAAAGAGAGGTACAGAATGCAGAAGAGATAAAAATGAGCAGATGAGGATGGCAAGAGGCAATGCCTGATGGGAGAGACTGTTCAGCCTATTGAATAGCTCCCTACAACAGGGAAGGAGTCAGCCGGGCTCGGTGGCTCAGCCTGTAATCCCGCGCCTTTGGGAGGCTGAGGTGAGTGGATTGCCTGAGCCCGCAGGTTCGAGACCCACCTGGGCAGCGAGACCTCATCTCTACAATAAAATCAAAAAATCAGCCGGGCGTGGTAGAGTGCACCTGTAATTCCGGCTACTCGGAAGGCTGAGGCGGAAGGATCGCCAGAGCCCAGCAGGTCGAGGCTGCGGTGGCCGGGAGCGACCACTGCACTCCAGTCTGGGCGACAGAGTGAGACTCCAACTCAAAAAAAAAACAGGGAAAGAGGCATTGTGGGAACACTGTAAAACAGTCTGCAGGGCCTTGAAGATGATGTCACAATAAATTTATTTTATTAACATGAAAAATGTGTCGCTAAAGGAAGAAAACCAAGTAAAAAACAGCAGGCAAAATGCAAAAGAAATTACATTTTGATATATTTATATATGCATACGTGTGTGTGTGCATGGACACATATAGGAAGAAAATTAAAGTATATGTAGCAAGATGTTAAGTTGATTTATAATGGCAATAATGAATTATAAATTGCTTTTATTTCTTTTTACTTTTCTTTACATTTTCTTGTGTAAATGCTTTACAGTGACTATTATTATTATTATTATTGGAAAAACGAAATTGTCATTTAAGAAAAAAGAATGCTTGAATACATCACCACCAACTCACAACCAACTTGATTCAATAATATTGATTAATATGACTAACCACATCATTCTGGCTTATACATCAGAAATGCTTCCCTTAATAATGTAATGGGTTCAAAAACCAAACAAAGAATCGGGGTGATTTTTCTCAAGCAGGAAGGAATCAACAATTAGACTTATTGCTGACTTGTTCCCTTACAAGTCCTTCTAACTTGGACATTTATTCCTTATAAACGATGGCCAAAAATGTATTGTCAGCCCTTGGAGAAGCTGTAAGCAAGACAGGTCCAGAGGTAATGAAGCAGATGCCTGGAAGGACAGACGAGGCTCACCCACAGTGCTTCCAGGTTCAGCAGAGCCAGTCTGGAGGAATTCATACAAAGCTGTGAGATGTAGAAACAGCTGCAGGGGACTGGCTTGTGCTAAGCAAAACATTACAACATTCACTCTCCCTCAAGAGATGGGTTGGGTAATCTTCCCTTTGTGTCATTTGTGATTTGATTTAATTTAATTTGGGGTTTTTTTTTTTATGATGAAACCATTGAGTCTTCATAGAAAGGTGGAAAAAAGTATTTCCTGTTTACCTTTGATCACCTCAGAAGTTATCCAGAGAGTCACCTCAGCCATATGGATGCCTTTTGCTGCAGGCAATGTTTTACTACAAATTATGATTTTATAAAAGGCAACGCTTTTTCATGACATCCAAGACTGAGTGAGTTTTAGAGGAGGGTTCAATAAATTAGAGAATGGTGAGGCACACTATTGAAGACTACCTTAATGGACACATGATTAAGGGCTGTTTTTAGTATTGTTGATTATACCTCTGACTGCAAACTTTAAGTCTCTAATCCTGCATATAAATACCTGAATATAGAGGCATTTTTTAACACAAATAGTCTAAACAGTTTTAATAGTCTATAATGCCTCCACCAGATTTAAAAAAAAGAAAAAATATAAAGTTGTGTACAGGGTTAAAGAATAAAAATAAGCAACCAGGCATGGTGGCTCACGCCTGTAATCCCAGCATTTGGGGAGATGGAGGCGAGAGGACTGCCTGAGCTTAGGGGTTCAAGACCAGCCTGTGCACCTTGTCTTTACAATAAATCAAAAAAATTAGCTGATGTGGTGATGGTACACACCTGTAGTTTCAGCTACCTGGAAGGCTGAGGCAGAAGGGTTACCTGAGCCCAGCAGGTCGAGGCTGCAGTAGCCATGAGGGTACCACTGCACTCCAACTTGGGCAACAAAGTGAGACTTCAACTCAAAAAAAAAAAAGAAAGAATAAATTGCGAATTGACACCTAATCTCTTTTCCAAAAGGAGAATTATTTCTTATGTTTTCTTACAAAAAGAAAATTATTCACTTAGCAGGATGTGTGTGTGTGTGTGTGTGTGTGTGTGTGTGTGTGTGTGTGTACACACACATATACATATACACACACACACGTATATATATAATTTTTTATGCATACAACAAAATTTTTTATGCTTCACTCTTAAACCTTGCTTGCTTGCATTTTCTTAAAATATATGTAATGTATACTTCTAATACATGTAAATATACATTTATGTTACATATAAATATAATAAATGTGTATATATATAAATACAAAATGAATCAGCACAAACAGATCTACCTTATCTGCCTTGTTCTTTTTAAATAGTATATAATACCCTATTTTATGACCATATTGTAACTTATAACTGGTCATTTAATAAAAGGCATTTCCTCTTTCATTTTCTTTTTTCTTTTTTTTTTTTTTTTTTGAGTTGGAGGCTCACTCTGTCGCCCAGACTGGAGTGCAGTGGCCGCTCCCGGCCTCCGCAGCCTCGACCTGCTGGGCTCCGGCGATCCTTCCGCCTCAGCCTTCCCAGTAGCTGGAATTACAGGCATGCGCTACCACGCCCGGCTGATTTTTTGATTTATTGTAGAGATGAGCTCTCGCTGCCCAGGCGGGTCTCGAACCCGCGGGCTCAGGCAATCCACTCACCTCAGCCTCCCAAAGGCGCGAGATTACAAGGCTGAGCCCCTGAGCCCGGCTTCCCTTTCATTTGCAATGCTGCTTTGAGCTTTGAATCTTGGTTTACAGTGATGCATACATTTTCTTAGCAATGGAAATACCAATTTAACCAGGATACTTGAATGTCTAAAACATGCTAGCACTTTCCATAGTCACTTTAGCCATAGAAGATTTTTCATACAAAGATGCCAAGGCAGACATGTGGCTGAACTACAGAATGTAAGAGCAGTTTATTCCAAGATTGGCTACTAAACCTTCCAGGTAAAAAGGGATGGGCAAGAAACAAAGTCTCTTCTGCTAATAGATGTTCCAAGGAACTCCTCGAATGGTAAGCTGAGTCGCTGGTGCTTCCTGCTTCTTTGACTCTGTGTGGGGCGAACTCATTTGTGTCACCACGCCTAGCACAAGTGGCTTTTTTTTTTTTTTTTTTGAGTTGACGTCTCTGTCGCCCAGACTGGAGTGCAGTGGCCACTCCCGGCCACCGCAGCCTCGACCTGCTGGGCTCCAGCGATCCTTCCGCCTCAACAAGTGGCTTTTAAACATACTTTTAGATCATGCCACATATTATTTTGTGTGATGTGGGCTTGCCCATGCTTTTTAAGAGTAGCTGCATTTCCCGTGTATTAATCCTAACTGATAGCAATCAGAATGCATTATTCCTAGTTTCCACACAGAAAATTAAGTGGGGACTTGAGCTGAAAGGTTTTCAGATATTGAGGCAAAAGTGAGTTGATTTCCAGATAGTTTTTCCCAGTTCTGTATTTTATTCTGCTGGTTCTAAAACATCTCTGTGTTTTTCATCATACCTTTAAAATATAACAATAATATGTGCACAAATAAAACAATGTTTTAGTGCAGAAAAGTATAAAACAAAAAGCAAACATTTTCTTTCCTGCTCCCATCTGTAGTCTTATACCAGAGGGAAAAAAAATTTTGAAGTAAGCAAATGTGTGTGTGTGTGTGTGTGTGTCCAACTAGTATACATAGTATAGTTGTAATAACATCTGCCATTGATTTTTAAAGAACGGGAAGGCTGAGAGATAAATAAATTTCGATTTTATTTACCTTTGCCTCAATATTCATCTTTCTGTAAGAGGAAGCTGTTTATAGCTTGGGTTGTGTATACTAGTTAAAAAGGAAGAGGAGATAATCCAGTGAATTCATTTGTATGGTCAGTCAAATAATATAATCCTGACCATAATCTCTGTTAGAATTGAAATGCTTCCCTGATGATTGCCTAATACCTGACGTATAGTAGGTGCTTAGATCATATTGGTTGAATAAAAGAATCAACAGTCGAAATCATGGAAAAATTACCAACTCAAATTCATTTTGTGATTTACAGAGGCTGCACATTTAGTTGTAGTTGTGACATTTAAAATAATATTGATCGTAATTGTGGGTGATTTGGAAGGAGACTTTTAGAAAATAAAAAATGAATATATTGTTTATGAGCCACAACAAATAGTTTAGAGCCACAACAAATAGTCTCAAAGAAGAATAGCTTTGGTCTCTTTATCTTTGAGAATTTGCATGAAAGTTTGTGTTCATTTTTTTTCTCTCTTTCTCCATGAAATAAAGCATGGGCTTATTTTTTTTCTATAATTTATTTTTTTTAAAGCATGTAATTCCACATATAAAAATAGAACATTGCTTGAGCATGCAAAACCTAAAAAAACTCTGGTACAAAAAAAAAAAATCACACTTCAAAAAAATGGTTAATAGAAGAAGAAAACAGAAATATTGTATATATATTTTTAATATATATTAGTATTCTCTGCTAGTAAAGAGATTCCTACTATACTCGGGAATTGTGTCATTTAGGTTACATTATTGAGTATCTCCTATCTTTCATTTTCCAGTTGCTAAATATCCTGATAATCACATACATCAATTGAAGAAACATCATAGTACCTGAAAAGAGAGTTTATTGCTTGAAAAGTCAAAGCTGTTCTTGTCTTGCCTCATGTAAGCAGCTCTTAAATAACGATTTCAGCCGGGCTCGGTGGCTCAGCCTGTAATCCCGTGCCTTTGGGAGGCTGAGGTGAGTGGATTGCCTGAGCCCATGGGTTCGAGACCCGCCTGGGCAGGCAAGACCTCATCTCTACAATAAATCAAAAAAATTAGCCGGGCGTGGTAGCATGCACCTGTAATTCCGGCTACTCGGAAGGCTGAGGCGGAAGGATCACCGGAGCCCAGTGGGTCGAGGCCGCAGTGGCTGGGAACGGCCACTGCACTCCAGTCTGGGCGACAGAGTGAGACTCCAACTCAAAAAAATAATAATAATAACGATTTCAGGGATAAATTTAAAATAAAACTTACAACCTCTGGATGAAGTCCTAAATTCCATGTTCACATACAAGTGCCATAGATAATTATATATTAACAAATAAGAGGGAGGACCGCCCAAGAAATTGAATTATTTTTTTGGAGGGTGGGCCCCTGGTAGTACAGGCATTCCCTGCTAAGTAAATATTCCAGGAACCCATCAGCATCAGAGTACCAGCTAGTGTTCTCATGAGGGGCTATGTTCAGCTTTTTTTTTTTTTTTTTTTTTTTAGTAGATTCATTTGTCCATTTCATAATGTGTGATTTATCAATGCACCTGTGCACACTTCGCTGAGTGTTCAGCAACATTTGACCAAAATCGACTATTTTTGTTCCCCCTGGATGAAAAAAGTCCTCAAAGGGAAACATTTTGCCGATGTGGAAGAGGTAAACAAAAAAAGGCAGATGCGCTGAAAGGTATTAAATTGATGAGTTCAAAAACTATTCTGAGCAGTGGAAAAAGCGTCTCCATAGGTGTATTCCATCAAACGGAGAGTACTTTAAGGTGACTGAACTTTAAACCTGTTAGAATAAATACACCATTTTTAATAAATAAATTTCGGATTTTGAGGTCTCCCTTCATACGTATGCATGAGTATATTAATATATGGAGCACATATACACAACAGCTCTCTAAAAAGAGATAAACATTTCAACTCACGTAGAATGGCTATTTAACATAGCTAACTTCTCGATAATACAGTAAAATATTTCATTTTCAAATTCAACCTCAGCATTTACTGAATACTTCCCTCATCCCAAGTATTGTGCTATTCTCTCATTTAATCTCCACAAACCACCATGAGATGGATATTATCTCCTGTTTCATTGATAAACTAAATTTCGATGAGATTGAGTGTAACAGTTATTATTATTAATGTTATTAGCAATCAAACACTGTAGGAAGTCACATGGAAAGATAAGAAAATCACAATTCTGATCCTTCTAAAATTAGGTCAATATTAAAATTATCCCTAAATGTGTTCTATTCACTCTTGGTTCTAAAGTTACATGTTTCTCTGGAATGCAAAAAACGTGCAATATAAGTCTTAGGCACATATCTGGAAGCTGATGTTTATGGACAGTACATGCATAAAGTTAGGTCCTTGGGTGACCGGGTTTGTTTGCTTGCAACAAACTGAACTAAGATAGTGACTGGATATATTCATTAATGTTACAGAACACTTCATATAAAATTAAGTAAGAATTAAAAGTAACAGATAAGAGTGGAGCCATGATCTGTGTGACAGCATTCATCAGCACACACCCTCGTTCTTATAATGGTAATTCTTTTTCTGGCTCATGTGACTCTCAGTCTTAGAGTCATTTTCATTCTAGAGAACAAAGCCACTCCTCTGGGTCCTTGCCTCTCAGTAGGCAAGTAGCACAAATACCTGAATGAAGCCACTGTCAACTTTTTATTTTTTTTATTAGAGTCTCACTCTGTCGCCCAGCTGGAGTGCAGTGGCATGCTCCCGGCCTCCGCAGCCTCGACCTGCTGTACTCGGGGGATCCTTCCACCTCCAAGTAGCCAGAACTACAGGCACACGCCACCATGCCTGACTTTTTTTTTTTTTTTTTTTTTTGTAGAGATGAGGTCTTGCCAAGTTGCCCAGGCTATTCTCGAACCCATGGGCTCCACAATCTCCTCACCTCGGCCTCCCAAAGTGCTGGGATTATCCACCACCACTTTTAGAACTAAGAATCAGTTTCAACTTGGGGCGGGTGATTCTTCATCTACAGTCTTAATTGTCTGAAGTCACTGAAGGCAGATATTTCTCGGGGTCTGTAGAATCAAGACAGCTTTTGTTGTCTGTCTGTCTGTCTGTCTGTTTTGAGACAAGGTTTCACTCTGTCTCCCAGGCTGGAGTGCAGCGGCATGATCATGGCTCACAGCAGCCTCCGTCTCCTGGGCTCAGGCAATCTTTCTCCCTCAGTCTCCCAAATAGCTGGGACTACAGGCGTGTGCCACCATGTCCAGCTGATTCTTTTATCTTCTGTGGAGACGAGGTCTCTCTATGTTGCCTAGACTAGTCTCCAACTCCTGAGTTCAAGCAATCCTCCTTTTTCTTCTTTCTACCTCTAATTTCCACCTTCTGCTCTCATTTTCTTCTTCATTGGTTTTTTATTTCTCTGGCCCAGCATGTGGAATGAGCTCTGATATACTCATCATATTTGTCATGTTCTGTGGTTCTGGGTTCTCAGTTCTCTTTCCAGTCCTACAACATACCCCACCTGTGACTTTTATTTACATTACTTACTTCCTTATTTTTCATTCTGCAAAACAGCGTTTATGAGGTCCGACAATTAAGTTCGCAAACTCATCCTAAAAAAAGTGCTGCGTGCCTCATTGCTGAATATCACTATGGTCACCTTTGAAGTACTTCCCTTGTCATCGGATGACCCTTGATGTCCTGAATGTCATCAAATGTGTTCCTTTCAATACTTCTTTTATCTTTGGGTAAAGAAAAAAGTCTTGGAAGGCTGAGGCGGAAGGATCGCCAGAGCCCAGCAGGTCAATGTTGCGGTGGCCAGGAGCGGCCACTGCACTCCAGTCTGGGTGACAGAGTGAGACTCCAACTCAAAAATAAATAAATAAATAAATAAATAAGAAAAAAGTCACTGGGGGCCAGATCAGGTGAGTAGGAAGGGTGTTTCCATGTAGTTATTTGTAAATGCTGCCATCATAATCCAGCAAATAACAATGACAGCTCTGATGGCCATTCTCGAAAGAGTTCCAAAATTGCTTTGACAGGTAGACTAGTTGCTGGCATCAGTGCATAGCTTCTCGAGGGGAGTACTTCGAAGGTGACCGTAGTGATATTCAGCAATGAAGTATGTAGCACTTTTTCTAGGATGGTTCGTGAACCTAATTGCCACACCTCATATTTATTTATTTTTATTTTTATTTTTTTAAGATGGAGTCTCACTGTGTTGCTCAGGCTGGAGTGCAGTGACATGCTCATGGCCACTGCAGCCTCGAACTGCTGGACTCAGGCGATACTTCCGCCTCAACCTTCCAAGTAGCTATATTAATGCACCACCACATCCATCTAATTTTTTGGTTTATTGTAGAGATGAGGTCTCGCCAAGTTGTCCAGGCTGATCTCGAACCCCTGGTCTCAGGCAATCCTCTCACCTTGTCCTTCCAAAGTGCTGGGATTACAGACTTGAGTCACTGCTCCCAGCCTGCCTCAAATTTATTAAAAAGTGTTTGCATAAGGTAACGATTCTATTTTTAAAGTAGTTTCTACATGGTCTGACCATAGTCATAGCTAATAAATGAGCTGAAGAGGGTATGGAATTTGTTATTTTTAGAAGTACAAATTCTCTTAAACAGAATGATTTGTTACGATGTTTACTCCAAAAAGCTAAGAATATTAGAAAACTCTGCTGAGAAAATACATTCCTTGTTAGTAAGAGAGGGAAACTGAATTCCCCTTGAGACTGGCTAAATAAAATGTTTCATTCACACAATGAGTTTCAAGGAGCGAGACATCCTCTGTTTAATAATCAGGGAAGGTACTAAGCCATACTCAGGCCAGGCATTTTGTAGCGTTGGCAGTATTACAGCTGGAAGAATCCTTGCTCAGGACAGCCAATTGAGTTACTCAACTGAAAAAGTTATGACAGATTGAAAATGGCCCGCGGTCTCTGCTTCCTCTGATTAAAAAAAAGTGGAATGTGTGCCAGGTAGCAAGGAATTGGGGAAAAAGAAAATGGGTTTCTTGAGACAATGACTTCCTAGTCTTTTTCCATGACTGGCTGTAACTGCTGGAGTTAAATGATTATTTGAAGGAAGACTGGTAATAGATTTCCCATTTCCTTTTCTTAAAAGGTAATTTGATTTAACATGCAATGTTAAATTAATACATGCTGCCAGCATTAGATTCTCAGGTGCCAAAATTATTTATGCAGATGAATTAAAGAGAGCAAAGGCAAATCAATTTCCCCTGAGTAGTTTATTTTCAGTGGGGTAAATCTATAGATCTTAATCTTATTCTCTGTAGATAGAATGCAGAGAAGAGGTGAACCTGAATTTTTTTTAAATCCTTATTTTTACTAACTTCTACCTAAACTATGTTTCCTCCAAGTAGTTAAAAAAAATGTAGGTAACAAGAAAAAATACTACCAGCTTTACTTGTGACTTTGCAGCCAGGAGAAATATCAAATGACAAAAATTTAGTATCAAACTACAGACAATTAGAGCTGTCAAAATATCCTTTACGACCATCGTGGCTCTGAAATTTTGGTCGTAATCGTATTGGAAATGTCTTTGTTTAACAGATTATTGAGATATAATGCACATATCATACAATTCACTCATTGAAAGTCTACAATTCAACGACTTTTAGTATATTATATTATTAAGTGTCTTAATTGTGGTAAAATACGTAGAACATAAACTTTGTCCTTTGAACCATTTTAGGTGAACAATTCAGTGGCATTGCTTATATTCACAGCGTTGCACAGCCATCACTACTGTCTGTTTTCAAGATCTTTGATCACCCCAAACAGATACTCTGTAACCATTAAATGGCAACTCCCACACCCCTTCCCCAGCTGTTGGTAGACTAGTCTACTTGATGTCTCTATGAATCTGTCTTTCTAGATATTTCATATGAGCCGAATCATACAACACTTCCTCTTTTGTGTCTGGTTTATTTTCTTGGTGTGATATCTTCAAGGTTCATCCATGTTTCAACGCGGGTCAGTACTTCATTCATTTTTATGGCTGAATAATACTCCATTGTGTGTACGTATCATATTCTGTTTATTCACTCATCTGTTGATGGACATTTGGGTTGTTTCTACCTTTTTGACTATTGTGATACTGATGCTGTAGTGAACACTGGAATACAAGTATTTTGAGTCCCTGCTTTCCATTTCTTTGGATGTAAATCTAAGAGTGGAATTACTGGAACTCACTGGGTAATTCTGAGTTGCAATTTTTTTTGACTGTGGTAAAATGTACATAAATAACTTACCGTCTTTACCATATTGAATTGCTCTGTGTTCAGCTTTTTGAAGAACTGCCAAACTGTTTTTCATAGCAGCTGAATAATTTTATTTTTCTAATATCCTGAGAGTTGTGTCCCGATATAATTGGTTTTTACATAATCCTATGCATTTCTTCCATGCATTTAGAAACATTGTTTTAAGAAGGGAACCACAGGTTTTCCCAGGCTGCCAGAGGGCTCCATGACACACAGAAGGTTGACAATCTTTGCACATTATCTTCTCTTTTATCTAAAGTAAAATAATTTAAATTTGTAAAACCCTGGCAGACTTTAAATAAAGTCTGGACCCAAAAAAGGGTAATTGTTATAAAAATAGTGATTTTGCATAACCTTAGAAGGTTAGTACAGATGAGCTAAACAATGACTAAAGTTAAAAATGCTTTTAGAACAAAATTTTCTGGGTTGATACCATAAGAAAAATCTTTACCAACAAACATATGTTGACAAAGCACAATACACAATTCAATGGGTAATTTTAAGTGAGACCTTTAATACCCTAGAGCATAAGGGCCAGTTAGATGGGTACACTTTGAAATCCCAATAGTTCCTGAAATATGGTTGATTGTTGATTTCATCAATCAACTGCTATCTGAGTTCTGAAAAGGGAGAGAGAAAAATATACAACGATTCAACAATTTACATCTAGAACTCTATTCAATGTAAACATCTCAAAACACATTTACCATGGCTAGCATTACTGAGTCATTTATCTAGAGTTTCACTTAGATTTCATGCTTTACAATGAGAAAAACGCCTTCACCATTTGCTCAATTTAGGTGTTAGAATTCAAAATAAGCCGGGCTCGGTGGCTCAGCCTGTAATCCCGCGCCTTTGGGAGGCTGAGGTGAGTGAATTGCCTGAGCCCACGGGTTCGAGACCCGCTTGGGCAGCGAGACCTCATCTCTACAATAAATCAAAAAATCAGCCGGGCGTGGTGGCGCATGCCTGTAATTCCAGTTACTCGGAAGGCTGAGGCGGAAGGATCACCAGAGCCCAGCAGGCCGAGGCTGCAGTGGCCGGAAGCGGCCACTGCACTCCAGTCTGGGCGACAGAGTGAGACTCCAACTCAAAAAAAAAAAAAAAAAAAAAAAGAATTCAAAATAAGATTATCATCAATATGTAAAGAAATATCTAGCCAGAACTTGAACTCCCTTTCAGAAATGGCTTTCTACTACTCTGGCTTTTTACTGTGGCATATTTGCTCAACTAACAAATATTTACTGAGCTCTTGCTATATGCTAGGCACCTGGGATATTGTTACAGATTGAAAAGAGGCCACCTTAATGATATGAGAAAAGTCATTTAGAAAAGACATAGAAACTTATATTAAGCTCACTTGGGCTACATGTAGATGCCGCTTGAATTTAAAAGTAAACATTTTTCCTCCTGCTCCCCACACCTTTCACCGTCCTTGATTCTAGTAACTGTTGCTGGTACTGAAGGGAACATAACTGTCTTCATGGAGCCCTCTGAAAAGCAAGAGACAAACATGAAAAACTGCACATTCCTAGAAAAGTCTCCACCAGACCTTGATAAGAAATGGGCTCTGCTGAAACTCCCTAAAACCCAGAAATGTATCCGTTCCCTTGATCTCTAGATGACAACTGCTTTCTTTCATATTTTTGTGTTAATTTTACATATGTTTAATTAAGCCTTATGAACCAGAACTCCCAGAATAAGCAAAAACAAAAACAAAAACAAACAAACAAAAACTGTAACCAACTAGAAAGAATGCAGCCCTAAATTGTCCAAGGCAATTGTAACTTAGAAGAATGGCAGGAACGATGTCATCTGAGCACCAGTTTGTGACGGCAACTGTTTGGGGTCTAAACACTGATTAAGAAAGAAACTGAGTCATGGTCATAAGACATATAGCAATTATCAATCAATAAAAAACTGTATGATTTCTTATAAATACCAGATGGAAACTCCGCTTAAATGAACAGATTCTTGATAGATGCCTGTTCCCTGATCCCATGATATCAGAATAAAATCCTTCATTCTTCCAGCTCTCTGCCTCTCGAAACTGATTGACCACAAGGGAAGCAGCCGATTATTGGATCAGATTGTAACAATATGACAGAGAAAAAGATATAATCCTTGTTCTCAAGGAATTTAAAGTTGAACGAAGGATAAATTGAGTAGGCGGGGCAATATGTTACCACTAGGGTTAGCTTCTTTGAGAAAGAACTCCAGGAAAGTTTGCCAAGAAAGTGACCTCTAAGCTGAAACCCGAATGAGTAGGAGTCAGCCAAGTGAAGACGAAATAAAATGAACAGTGCGGAAACATAACAGGAGAAAGAGCAGAGCAAATTTGGGGCCCTGCTTGAATTCGCTGTGACTGTAGACCGGAGTGCAGAGGCTGTGGCAGAAGCTGAAGTCATGAGGGTATTCTAAGTGATGCCAATGAACGTCACCCGAGGGCAGTGAAAAAACAGGAAAGGCTTAGACAGGGTGGTGACACACGCCCTCTCTCAGTCCATCAGGCTGCTATAACAAAGCACCGTAAACTGGGTGGCTCATAAACAGCAGGAATTTATTTCTCACAGTTCTAGAGACTGGGAAGTCCAAGATCACGGTGCCAGCAGATCGTCTGGAGAAGCCCATTTCCTGGTTCACAGACAATGACTTCTCACTGGGCCTTCACACCATGGAAGGGGCAAGGAGTCTCACTCTAGCTTCTTTCGTAAGGGCACTAATCCTATTCAGGAGGGCAGAGACCTCAGGATCTAGTCACCTCCCAAAGGCCACTTCTCATACCATCACCTTGGAGGTTAGGATTTCAGTGTCTGCATTTGGTAAGGACACAAATATTTGGACCACAGCGCTCACCATGCACTTTGCACACACGAGCTTGCACTGTGGAGAATAGATTGCAGGAAGACCCAAAAAAACTAGAAAGAGAAAGTTGGCAGTAAAATAGAGTTAGAACAATGTTGGTGTAGACAGATGGTGGCAATAAGGATGGAGAGAAGTGGATGGATTTCTTTTTAAATATGTAGGAGTTGAAATTGACCATTGTTATCTGGGCTCGGTGGCTCAGCCTGTAATCCCGCACTTTGGGAGGCTGAGGTGAGTGGATTGCCTGAGCCCACGGGTTCGAGACCCGCCTGGGCAACTTGGCAAGAGCTTATCTCTAGAATAAATCAAAAATTAACCGCGTGTGGTAGCACGCACCTGTAGTTCCAGCTACTTGGAAGGCTGAGGCGGAAGGATCGCTGGAGCCCAGCAGGTCGGGGCTGCAGTGGCCGGGAGTGGCCACTGCACTCCAGTCTGGGCGACGGAGTGAGACTCCGATTCAAAAAAAAAAAGAAATTGACCATTGTTGAATTGGAGGGAGTAAAGTGAGGAAGTCAGGCGTGACTCCCAGGTTCCTGGCATGAGCCCTAGGTGACATGGTGACAGAGAATAATCTGCTTGAGAAATGTTGGATGAGGAGTTCTCATTCCAGATCTAGTACTTACTATTTCTATGGCTTTGGGCAAATCATTTTTTTTTTTTTTTTTTGAGTTGGGGTCTCACTCTGTTGCCCAGGTTGGATTACAGTGGTATGATCATGATCAGCTTCAACCTCCTGGGTTTAATTGATTCATCCACCTCGGCCTCCCAAGTAGCTGGGACTACAGGCACACACCACCACCACGCCCAGATAATTTTTTCTTATTTTTCTTGAAAATAAGAACTCGCTGTGTTGCTCTGGCTGATCTCAGACTTCTGGGTTTAAGCAATCCTTCTGCCTCAGCTTCCCAAAGTGCTGGGATCACAGGCATAAGCACCGCACCGATTTTTTGTTTTTGTTTCAGAGATGAGGTCTTGCTGTGTTGCCCAGGCTTGTCTCGAACTCCTAGGCTCAAGCAATTCTCCCACCTTAGCCTACCAAAGTGCTGGGATTACAGGCATGAGCCAATGTGCCCAACTGGCTTTGGGCAAATCTTAGAACCTTTTTGAATCTTTTTCTAAAATAGAAATACTAATTCCAGCCTGGCTCATGAGATGTGATGAAGCACTAATAGAAGTATGCATGTGGAAGCCCTTTCTCAACTGGTAGCCACGATTCAATTGACAAGTGCTCTGATTACAACCACTGCTCCCGTAACTGATTAAAACCTTCAGCACGCAGCAACTTGGATGGATTAGAATCCATCATACTCAGTGATCTATCACAGAAACAAAGATCTGAGTACCACATGTTCTTACTCATGAGCGGACCCTGAACATTCATCATAATTCTATAAGAAAGGGATTGGCAGTAGCCAGAAACTGCCAGAGGAAGGAGGGGCCACATGACATCAGTAAGGGCACCTGATCTCAAACCAGGCAAAGTGGGGACAAAAGGGAGGCCCAAACTTTACCTGTACGATGACCACTTATTTACCTACTCCTGAATTATACCCCACATCTTTAAAATAAAAAATTTTTAAAGTGAAAAAAATAAAACCTTTTGCAATATCATCATTGCTATTCTGATTTATCATTTGGGGACAGACACTTAGTAGGTAAGTACCGGTCTGGGAATCAGGAGACTTCAGGAATAGTCCCGCTTTGCTGCCTGCTGTCTCTGGAATCTAAGGTTGGTCTTTACCTGCAAAATGAAGAGGTCAAACAGCTCATCTCCTAAAGGCCTTCTAGCCCTAAAATTCTAAGAATGCTATTGCGATTCTATTGAATATTCAGCATGATCCCAGTAGGTCTAGGTGGATTGATGATTCTTATAGAAAGCATTTCAGGAAAAAATTTTCAGCCATCGTTTATCTACTTTATGGAGAGAAGAAGGCTTAGGCTTTCTGAGAAACCATTATTATACAGACAAGCACATATGTGATTAATATGTGATCAATGTGAGAGTGTTGCGGAAACAGTGCAATTGAGTATGACTAAGGATGGTAAAATGTGGTTCATTTGCTGCAACGAACAGTCAGGAAAGGCATGAAATAATTCTAGCATCTCCTATCGAATGTCATTTTGTGAACATGAATAGAGAAAGTGTGGTTTTTCCTCGTGCCTTTAATGCAAAGAGCAGAAAATTTTGAAGCCCTAAACAATTCCCTTCCAGCTTATTTTATGTTTGGTGCTGCTGAATATGAATAATTGGCCACTCCTGGAGCTTTGCCTTCTCCTTAGTTTTTGCTTTGTTTTGTTTTTTACTGTTTCCTTATTTACATAAAGTACACACTGCATAGTATTTTAACCACCTTATTGAAGTATAATTCCCATACTCTACAAGTCACCCATGCAAAGTATACAATTTACCTGTACAATGACCACATATGTACCTAACCGTGAATTGTATCCTACATTTTTAAAATAAAAAATAAGAGGAAAAAAATAAACAAATATACAATTCAATGGTTTTTAGTACATTCCTGGGATTATGCAATCACCACTACAATCTAATTTTAAAACATTTTATCCCCCTCAAAAAGAAAGCCCATACCTATTAGAAGTCACTCCCATCACAACTCATCTCCCCAAGGTAGGTCTTTAGCAACCACTAAGCTACGTTCTGCCTCTATAAATTTGCCTGTTCTGGACATTTCACATGAATGGAATCATATAAATGAATTAGATCAAGCCGGGCTCGGTGGCTCAGCCTGTAATCCCGCGCCTTTGGGAGGCTGAGGTGAGTGGATTGCCTGAGCCCGCGGGTTCCAGACCCGCCTGGGCAGCGAGACCTCATCTCTACAATAAATCAAAAAAATCAGCCGGGTGTGGTAGCGCATGCCTGTATTCCAGCTACTCGGAAGGCTGAGGCGGAAGGATCGCCGGAGCCCAGCAGGTCGAGGCTGCGGTGGCCGGGAGCGGCCACTGCACTCCAGTCTGGGCGACAGAGTGAGACTCCAACTCAAAAAAAAAAAAAAAATGAATTAGATCACAGGTAGACACAAATACAATAGAGTCTTTTGTGACTGACTTCCTTCATATACAGCATGATGTTTGCAAGGTTCATCCATGCCATAGCAGGCGTCAGTACTTCACTCCTATAGCAAAAAATAATATTCTGTGATATGTATGTACAGTAGCACATTTTGATTTATTCATTCATCTGTTGATGGACATTTGAATGTTTCCACTCTGGCTATTGTAAGCAGTGCCGTTCTGAGCATTCATGAATAAGGTTCTATGCGTATGTCAGTTTTGCAGGGGTGTATTTCTCTTGAGTATACATCTCATAGGGGAAGATTTTCCCCTCAGTTTTGAGAACTCAGGATGTCATGATATCTGCTCTCATTACTGCCTCGGGGAACCCTCTCTCTAGGTAGGAAGAGTAATAATGAGTGACAATTGATAGAAAAGCAATCGGATGTCTTTTAAACATGTTTAGGCTTGGGTGTTTTCAAGTATGCATGAATTACTTGTTTTCAAGTATGTTATTACTGTGGAATAAGAAAGTTTTAGTGCAGTGTGTTAGAGAGGTTCAGTAACAGAAGTCTGTGATCTGTTTCCTTAAGAAGCTCACAACTTCAGTTAACACTTGTTCTAAGAAATTTTGGTCGTTTAATACAGGGGTTGTGCCCGTGACTAGGGAGAGTCAATTTGGCACACATGCCCCGAATATAACTTTCATATTAATGCAAGTGTTTATATTATAAACCTGAATACAAAATTCACAGTTAATTTTTAAACTCCTTCTGAGATTTCAAGCTCATAGCCTCTAGCTGTGCCCCAGGTTCCTGGTTCTCACCCCTCCCAAAGACAGGCTCAGTCTTATATGTCCCTGGTAGTATTTGGTGTAAGGCTTGAGAAACACTGATGAAATGAATATATATATTCATTTGCCAAAAGGAGCACACACTCTATGTTCAGGCAAAGGAATTTATTAAAGTAAAGCACCTGGGCTGATACCAAAGTAGCATCAGCCCTGACTTGAAGCAGGGAGGGTCTTTTATATTCAAGTAGAGTAAGGTGCTCCATGGGAAGTCCGAGGTGCCTTCCTTTCCCGCCTTTTTGAGCCAGCTGGGGGGAGGTGGTTAGAGCACAGCCTTTCTTTTCCACCTTTGAGACCCAACTGGGAGGGAGGTGGGGATGGCGTTAAAGCAGAGTCTTGTGGTTTTTCAATGTTAAGACAGGCTTGAGGGGAAGTTAGAGCAGGGCCTTCTTGCTTTGCAATGTTAAAACAGGCCAGAGGGGCAGTTTGCAGTGTTGATTAGCGGGGAAGGCGTGGGAAGGGGTGAGTGGGGGTTGTATAACTCCCTTACAATACATAGAGAGAGAGAGAGAGACAGAGACAGAGACAGAGACAGAGAACATGCAAGGTTTTGATATAAATTCAAAATACTTTTAATGGTATTTTCTGAACACAGTCCTATGGAACTGCATTAACAGTCATAAAGAAAAACAAAATTATGCACTTTGCAGCAACCTGGATAAAATGAGAGTCTGTAATACTAGTGATTTATCACAGAAACAAAGATCTAAGTATCACACGTATTCATTCATAAGTGGACCCTGAACATCTATCATACTACTATAAGAAAGGGTTTGGCAGTAATGGGACACTGCCAGGGGATAGTGGGGGGGACACATAACATCAGTAAGGGTACCCCCCACCTTACTTGTATGATGACCACGTATGTACCTAACCCTCACTTGTACCCTACATTTTTAAAACAAAATAAAATAATTATAATAAACTAAAATTTTAAAAGGTGCTGCATTAAAAGAAAAAATAATCTGGTGTTTAAATAATTTGGAGAAATAATTAGCAAACGCACGGTTTCTTTAATGTGAAATTTCTCAGATCCCAGAGAGCTGCTCTCTTACTCTGCAAAATGAAAGGCATAGAAATACCTACTACAACCTTCAAGCTGCGACCCCTGTGGGTGGCCCTTAAGCCTACTCAGCTTTTTCGTGAAGTCACATCTTTGGCTTTTGTTTCAGAAGTAAAATTGTAACTTAACCGAAACAATCAATTAGAAATCATCCCCAGTGTTAATTTTAGAGCACTGAGAAGAGACTCTTGAGAGGGTACGCTCTGGGTGTAAAACACTCCGATGTTATTAACAGTTTTGTTCATCTGCAGTGATTCTCCTCTCTCATTTTGTCAGGTGCAGCCAAATTGGGCTTGGTAATGCCGTTTCCCTGTCTCACCTGAGCTGTTTTCTGATAAAATGGCTTCATACTGCCAGACACATTCTCTGTGATTAATTAGGCATAAAAGGGTGATATTTTTCTACATAATTTTACCTTTCATGCCTTAAATTGATCTTTCCTTTGAAACTTCAATTTTTCTCTGCCTCATTCAACCCATTTGAATAAATGACATCCCGAGTTCAATTTGCTGGGGTGGGGTGGGGAGGGGAGGAATAGTCCTAAGTAGAAGAAGGCTGGTCCACAGAATAAAGGAGATATTCGGAAGGGATCTCTGACAGCCAGCTGTCCACACAGATCATAGATCTTTTCCTTTGCCTTGCTCTCCTCCCCCACCCTCACACCTCCCACAGCCTGCCTCACTCACCTGCCTGGACCACCTGGTGTGGAAATGGGGGAAAGGTCTCTACCATGACTGTTCCCCCAGCCATTTACTGCTCCCTGCTTACTCTGATGACTGCACTTGCTACCTCTCTTAACTAGTTTCCTTACTGGACCCAACGTGATCTCACTTTATGCCTCATTGCAAAGTAGCATGACACCATAGAATGACCACAGTTTAAGAGTCATTGCATGGCAAGTTCAGGAAAGATAAGTCTTCCCTCTCTTCGGGCAAGAATTCCAAATGTCAAGGAAAATAGAGTCACCCCAGATGAGTGGATGGCCCTGCTTTGTTCACAATTGTTTCGGAAGAACCTGGTATCTGCATCGTATACCAAATTATATAAACCACATTTAGTGGAAGGCAAGTACAATGAGAAGATTGGAAGGAATTGGATTCATCCCAGTTTCTCTCTTCTTTTTATTCCAACAATCATTTTCTCCTGAGGGTTTCTGAACCCTTTTTACTGTTTTATTCCTGAGTGCATTTTACATGCAAATTTTTTTCTAGCAGGGCCATTTCATTCAATCATTTAAATCGGCCACTCCTGGGGCTTTGCCGTCCCCTTAGATTTTTGCTTTATTTTGTTTTTTACTAAATTTCCTTATTTACATAAAGTACCCACTACATAGTATTTTAACCACCTTACTGAGGTATAACTCCCATACTCTACAAGTCACTCATGTAAAGTATACAATTTACCTGTATGATTACCATGTATGTACCGAACCCTGACTTGTACCCTCCATTTTTAAAATAAAACATAATTAAATTTAAAATAAGTAAGTAATTTTTTCATTACACTCCATGTTATTGATGTTAATTTTTAGACAGAAAAGCTCTTTAGTTTGTTGTATTAAACATACATTTAAACCCACCGTCTTCCTAAAGCTATTTGTTAAAGTACTAGACATTGTTTTACTTGTTCAAGATTTCTCGTTTTTGACCTTACTACTGAAAAGAGCTTAAATTTTTAAAAATTTTTCTGATGTCTCGGAACAGTAATCAAAAGAGGAGTTTTCTGATTCCAGACTTACTTACTAGGTACACATAATCCTTGTGACAATATTTGTCGCATAATTGAATTACCTGGGAAGATTTATAAAAGTGCAGATCCAGGCCCAACCGTCTAGATGCTCTTACTTAATTTGTCTGAAGTAAATCCTGGACATCAGTATTTTAATTAACTCCTTGGGCAATTTTAATGTGCAGCCAGGTTGGAAACCATGGTGGCAAAACTCTAAGGTAAGTCCCAAATTCACTTCCTGTATAACTTCTGCTTGAGTGTAGGTAGGACCCGTGACTTGCTTCTAATCAATAGGATATGTCAAAGGTGATGGATGGATGCCACTCCTGTGATTAGGTTATGTGTGTGTGTGTGTGTGTGTGTGTGTGTGTGTGTGTGTGTGTGTGTGTGTGTTTATCCATCTTGCTAGCACACACCAGAGAGATCCTCCGATGGCCTTGAAGAAGCAAAACAGCCATGTTCTGAAGTAGCTATTGAAAGAGCCACTTGGTAGGGAATTGCAGGAAGCCTCCAGAAGCTAAAGGTAGACTCCAGCCAATTACCAGTAATAAGTTATTGGGACTGCAGTTATATGACCACAAGAAGATGAATTCTGCCAAAAATCTAAAGGGGCCTAAAAGATTTTCCCTTATTTGAGCCTCTAGATGAGAATGCAGTCCAGCTAACAGTTACATTGATTTCAAACATTTGAGACCCCAAGCAGGGAGTTCCCCTGAGCTGTACCTGGACTCCTGACTCACTGAAGCTGCAAGAGAATGGGTGATTGGGGTGTTTTTTGTTTTGTTTTGTTTTTCAGCTGCTAAGGTTGTGGTGATTTTTTTTTTTTTTTTTTTTGAGTTGGAGTCTCACTCTGTCGCCCAGACTGGAGTGCAGTGGCACGCTCCCGGCCACCGCAGCCTCAACCTACTGGGCTCCAGTGATCCTTCCGCCTCAGTCTTCCAAGTAACTGAAACTAATACACCCGGCTAAATTTTGATTTTATTGTAGAGATGAGGTCACGCCAAGTTGCCCAGGTGGGTCTCGAACCCGCGGGCTCAGGCAATCCACTCACCTCAGCCTCCCAAAGCGCTGGGATTACAGGCTGAGCCACCGAGCCCGGCTGGTTGTGGTAATTTTTACATGACAGTAGAAAACTGATATAGAACCTACTCTCTAATAATTATATCATTTATGTTTCAGTTTTGCTGCCTTATAGGGTTTGCAAAAAGCATAAAACAGAGTTAAGCCCTATAATGTGCTGGATGCTAGGATCAGTTGTACAGTTTTGTTTTGTTTTGTTATGTTTTGTTTTCTCCAAATTCTTCGTGTCACAGGACTCAAGGGGGCTAAATGGAATTGATTTCTATATTCCATTGCATTTGCCAGTTTCATTTTCTATTATTCATTATGGCTTTTAAAACTCCTTATGTTATATACTTTTTTGAAAGGCAGGAAAAAAACCATTTGAATGCATAGTTATTTTTAAAGATATATCTTTAGGGCACACCAGGAAAACCAAAGGAACAAGGAGGAAACGGGCAGCATTTAATACTAAGCACAAATGGTGAGGTGTGATACCCAGCCAGGGACTTGGGCAGAAATACAAATCACAGAAAAATCTTTTGAATTCAGAGACTTCAAAAATGCAGCTTCAAGAACAATTCCACTGAAATGAAAATAATAGTAATACCAAATTAAAGTATACCGTTCTATTTAGCACACAACTAATTCTTTGTATGAAAGTGATCTATGCCATTTTTAAATCACCCCACCTTTATTTTATAAGAAGTGTAGAGAGAAGTAGACTTGGTTTAAGGATGGCCTTTATTACTTTCTCACAGGTCAAAGAATTTTCTGATGTCCACATTGGGTGGACATGTAGGAGAAAGTCAGCTAGGCCCTCGCCAGGCGCAGTTGAAGAGTCTTCTGAGATTGGTGAACAATGGGACTGGTTTTACTCAATTATGTCAGTACTATGGATTCATCTCACCCTCTCTTGTGTATAGGCTGCAGTCCTTAATTGGCATAATCACAATGAACTTTTCCCTTCTCTGAATACATAGGACCTTGGCTTTTCCTCAGTGAACCACTCTGAATTTCTTCACCAATGTGTGTTTCCTTCCTGGCAAATGAAATGAAATGTAGAAATCAATCTGAATCAGCTCCTTTGGGAATTGAGTAAGTTGAGATGAAGACTATACGAAGGGATCCAAAAACACCAGAAATGTATTTATTAAAAATTGGTGTATTTATTCTTACATATTTACACATCAGTCACCTCTCAAGACCCTTTTTCCACTACTCCAAACAGTTTTTGAACTTCTCAGTTTTGACGCCTTTTAGTACTTCTGCAGTTTTTTTTATTTCACCTCTTTCACATGAACAAAATGTTTCCCTTTAAAGACTTTTTTTTCATCTGGGAAACAAAAACAAAAAAGTTGCTTGAGGCAAGATTGGGTGAATAGTGAGCATTGGGCATGGGGATCATGATGTTTTTGTCCAAAACTGTGGAACATTCAGCAGTGTGGGCAGGTCATCCATGTAAATCACTCAAAGAAAGAATATCCCAAAAAACTCACCAAAGCCGAACACAGCTTCTCACAACAACACTAGCTAGTACACTGATGCCAATGGATTCTAGAATACTTACCTAGCAGGGGAAGCCTGTACTGCCAGGGACCCATCCTCCAAAAGATGATTGCTGTTTTTTGGGGGGGAATCCCCCTCATATTCAGCTTTCTAATGCAGGCACTCCAAGCCAAGGAAGGAAGCCTTATGGAAAGCAATAAGTGTCTTCAACTCTTCCAAGATGGCCTACGTATCATCAAACATGTTGTCAATAGATATTACTGATGCCTGAAAGGAATAGAAAGTTTAAACCTTGTGAAGGGTCTTGTTAACACTCCCAGGTTAACATTTCACATCCCTAGGCTGGCATTAGTATACTTAATTTTCACAAAGGAAAAACAAACAAAAGTCTATGTAGTCTGTAAATCAGGAGGAATGCAGAAGTTTCCAGAAGGCTGGTGTGCTGAGTCAAAGGTGTTCTGAGGAACAAGGCGAGCAGAGAAAGATAGAAGAGCATAAGATGTAGAGCATGGATGTGACAAAGGAGAGCTTAGTGGCAACGAAGAGTTGAAAGTTGTCCCCTGACTTTCAGGTATGGTCCTGTAAGGATTTCCACAGTGGTGAGGCAGAATCTGTGACTGCGATGGAATCCATTTAAAACTTTATGGAATGGAATCTCATAATTTTGGGGGGGAGGGGGTAAACGATATTTTCTGTTTTACTTTCTTTATTAAAATTATTTGACTCTATTTTGTAAAACTAAAATTTGTAAGCCACAAAATTTAAGTTAAAGAAAAAATTCTCATCTTTAGCCGATGAAAATACATTAGAATGTGCCCTAAGACTGTAAGTAATACTTGCTTATGCATTCGTTTTACAACTCAAGTTTTCCTCTGAAGGATCTTTGAACGGATATTGGATGCATTTTATATAAAACATGTCTTAAATGTCTGTGTTACATTTCTCATCTTTTCTAGTATTTTTCAACACAATGTTGGGCTAGTAAACACAGAAGACCTATGTTTCATTTCTGTCCATTATGTTTTCTCTCATGAAGGATCTGGATTTAAATCTTCATAAAAGCTCTTTGGACAAATTAGGTGACCTTAAAATAGTTCATCTCTCTCATCGGGGAAGGGAACAATCTCTCCCTCCAGAGGGTTACCTGTAAAATGCTCCTTCCTAGATTAAAATAAACAAACAAAACATGAAGACAGGGTCCAAACCTGTAAATAATAATTAAAAGTAACCAAGATATGAGATGTTGTAAGATGCCAAAATCTGGAAAAGTTTCAGAAAAGTATAACATATCAGAGAAAAAAAAAGTAGGAAAGGAGGGACTACTATGGTGATTATATTAACTGGGGTTCTTCATAGAAACAGAAACAGAACCAATATGTAGATATACACATAGATAAGCATAGATAGGTAGGTAGGTAGATAGAGATAGTTAGATAGATAAACAGACATATATGATAGATAGATGGGAGATAGAGGTGATAGATAATAGATGATAGAAGATAAATAGATGATAGAGATAGATGATAAATAGAAGATAGATATGACAGAAATAGAAGATAGATATGATAGATAGATAGATAGATAGATAGACAGACAGACAGACATGGATAGAGAATAGACAGATAGAAATAGATAGTAGAGATAGAAGATAGATATGATTGATATATGTGATAGATATAGATTGACAATAGAAAGGTAGATAGACAGATGTAAGGTAGATATTTATTGACTCACATAGTTTTGGAGACTGGCAAATCCAGAATCTGTAAGGCAGGCTGGCTGGAAATTCAGTTAAGAGTTGATGTTGCAGTCTTGGCCAGGCATGGTGGCTCATGCCTATAATCCCAGCACTTTGAGAAGTTGAGATAGGAGGATCAATTGAGCCCAGGAGTCTGAGACCAGCCTAGGCAACATAGTGAGACTTCGTCTCTACAAAAAAATCAAACAAAAAAATTAGCCAGGTAGTGATGGCGTGTGCCTGTAGTCCCAGTTACGAGGGAGGCTAAAGCAGGAAGACCTCCCGAGCCCAGGTGGTCGAGGCTGCAGTGAGCAGTGATTGTGCCACTATACTCCAGCCTGAGCTGAGTGAGACCTCTGACTCAGGGAGGTAAAAAAAGGCTGATCAAAGAAAAAAGAAGGAAGGAAGGGGAAGAGATAGAAAGAGAGCGAGAGAAAGAGGGAGGGAGGGAATGAGGGAGGGAGGAAGGAAGTTGTAGTCCCGCGTCTAAAATCTGAAGAGAGGAAATTGAGGCAGGGTTTCTGTGTTGCAGTCCTGAGGCAGAACTGCCTTTTAGGGAAGCCTCAGTCTTTGCTCTTAAGATTCTTAACTGATTGGGTAATCCCTCCCACATGATGAAGGATAATCAGCTTTACTTAAAGTCTCACCCACAAGTACCTGCTCAGAAACATCTAGACTGGTGTTTTACCAAACAACGGAACACCACAGCCCACTCACAGCAGCACAGAAAATTCCCCATCACAGCAACTGTTCCACAGAAAAGTTTCCACCACGTTTGAAGCAAGTAGAGTGGCCCCGAATGAAAAGACAACCAGGATAAATTGGTGTCTCCTTTTCTCAGGCTTAAGTAGTAGAGAGAGTTTGCAAGAGCGACAAAGGCGTTCCGCAGGCCACAAATGTCTTCACTTATCCCTGCCAAGCCCTTCTCCTTTTACCCATCATCTCAACATCCTCCCAGAGCACAGAGTTCCTCCCCTCTGGAGGCCAGCTAGAGACCTGCCACTGGCCCTGATGGAGGTGCGGGCATACCGGGTGCTTGAGAGAAGCAGCTTCATATGTCTTCACTGCAGAAATAGTTCTCCTCTTTTTCCTGGTGATGAGTCTCCCCAGCTTGATTTGCCGCCCACTATTAATATAGAGAAAGAAGGGCAGGACCGGGAAATGATGAAAATAAATGGGCAGTCTTGAGGGGAAATGGTGCATTTTAAGCCTTGATCTCTGACTTCTGCCTGGGTTTGCCTTGAGAGATCAAAAGGCCACTTGTTCTAAGATAACTGTGGAAGCTCCCCGTTTGGGCAAAGGACCTTGGCGTAAGGGGGCAGTCATATTTTTGGTCTGTAGCCTGTACCAGAATGTTCATATGCTTTTAGTGAGAAAGTGTTTCGTTTCCTTATAAACTCCAAGATATGCTTTTTAAAAATGATATGTTTTGTAGATTGATCCTGTATCTTGTTGTTTTTTAAAAAGGTAAAATTATAGAGACTACTATTATTATTATCATACTCAGAATTAGAGATCTGAAGACTGGAAATGACCTCAGAGATCATGCCCATTGTTGAATCTTTGTTCAATGAAAGATGCAGAAGAGAAGCATTACCTTGAGATTTTATCAGAAATGTCTAGGGATCTATGAGGTTTGATCCCAGAGGTAAGGTAAAGGAAACAAACATATGGAGAAACCTCTTTGTGGATGCTACTTATTAAATAATCATTCTTTATGCTTTAAATACTTTTAGGCTGGGTGCAGTGGCTCACACCTATAATCCCAGTACTTTGGGAGGCCAAGGCTGGAGGATCGCTTGAGCCCAGGAGTTTGAAACAAGCCTGGGCAACATAGCAAGACCTCATATCTGCAAAAAGTAACAAAATTTACCAGGCATAGTGGCACACACCTGTAGTCCCAGCTTCTCCAGAAACTGAGGCAGAAGGATCATCTGAGCCCAGGCAGTCAAGGCAGCGGTGAGCCGTGATCACGCCACTGCACTCCAGCCAGGGCAACAGAGTGAGACTCTGACTCAAAAAATAAAAAATAAAATAAAGTAAAACAAAATAAAATACATATTTTAAAGATAGTGTATACAAACACTAACTAGCCTTCTAGAAACTAGAAAGAGCTCATGTATACATAAAGACAAAGAAGTAGAAATAAAGTGAGGTGGACACATGGAGAGGGAGCATGAAAAAATAAATAAAAGGTAGTTTTGGTAAAAAGAAGTACATGTGTGTGCTTGCAGAGTAAAGGAAAGGCCCAGAGACCAAAAGCCTGGATTATTCTCTTGTACTATCTGCCCCATATTTCTTTCCACGTCTGAATGGTTCTGGTCATCCTATAATAGTATCCTATGTCAATTATGCAACAGCATAATTCATAAAATAGTATATATAATCCAAAGTGTTCAAAATTCTTTTCTTTTTTTTTTTTTTTTTTTTGAGTTAGAGTCTCACTCCATCACCCAGGCTGGAGTGCAGTGGCACACTCACAGCCACCCCAAGATTGACCTGCTGGGCTCCGGCCATCCTTCCGCCTCAGCCTTCCAAAGAGCCAGAACTACAGGTGCGCACTACCACCCCTGGCTAATTTTTTTTTTTTTTTGGTAGAGATGAGGTCTTGCCAAGTTGCCCGGGCTGGTCTCGATCCCACAGGCTCAGGCAATCCACTCACCACAGCCTCCCAAAGTGCTGGGATTACAGGCTGAGCCACTGAGTCCGGCCAAAAATTATTTTCATTTTAACAAAATACATTTAAAATAATTGTTAGTCGGTACGCTGTAATTGTACACATTTATGGGTACAATTTGACCATTTCAATACATGCACATGTTGTATACTGAACAAATGAGAGTAGTTGGCATATTCGTCACCTCATGCATTTTTCATTTCCTTGTGGTAAGAACATTTTAAAGGCCTCTCTTCTGGTTATTTTGTAATGTACAATATCTTACTGTTAACCAGAGTCACCCTTCTGTGCAGTAGAACACCAGAACTTATTCCTCCTGTCTTCCTGTAACACTGTAGCCATTGATAACTCTCTTTCCCTCACCCTCTCCCACTCTCCTCTCCAGTCTCTGATAACCACTGTTCTACTCTCTGCTTCTATGATAGCAACTTTTTTTTTAAAGATTCCACATGAGTGGGGCCATGGAGTGTTTGCCTTTCAGTGTCTGGCTTATTTCACTTAACATAATATCCACAAGTTCATTCATGTTGTCACAAATGACAGTAGTTCTCTTTTTTATGGCTCTGTTTATACAACATACACTTTATATATTATATGACATCAACATTGTGTTTTTACACCACGTTGTCTTTATCTATTTCTCTGTTGCTGGACACTTACGTTGATGCCATATCTTGGCTGTTGTAATTAGCATTTCAGTAAACATGGGAGTGCAGTTAGGTCTTCAACATACTGAGTTCATTTCCTTTGAGTATCTGCCCAGTAGCAGATTGTTGGATCATATGGTAGTTTTATTTTTAATTTTTAAAGAACCTCCATTACTGTTTCCAATAATGACTGTAATAATTTATGTTCCTATCAACAGTGAGTAAGCATTCCTTCTTCTTTGCATCCTCACCAACTCTTGTTTTCATTTGTCTTTTTAATAATAGCCGTTCTGACCGGTGTGAGGTAGTATCTCACTGTGATTTTGCTTTGCACTTCCCTGATGATTAATAATGTTAAACATTTTTTCATACTCCTGTTGGTCATATGTATGCCTTCTTTTGAGAAGTGTTTAGGTCTAAAGTCTTTTGCCCACTGTTTAATCAGGTTATCTGGTTTTTTGTTGTTAAGTGTCTTGTATATTCTGGGTATTAACCCTTGTCAGACGCACAGTTTGCAAACATTTTCTCCCATTCCATAGATTGTCTTCCATAGAAAATCTGTTGTTTTCTTTGCTGTACAAAAACTTTTCCATTTGATGTAATCCCATTTGTCTATTTTTGCTTTTGTTGCCTGAGTTTTTAAAGTCTTATTTTTAAAATCCTTGCACAGCCCAATGTGGTGAAGTGTTTCGTCTGTGTTTTCTTCTATCAGTGTCATAGTGTCAAGTCTTACATTTACGTCTTTAATTCATTTGAGTTGAGTTTTTTATATGATGTACAGAAGTGTAATCTCATTCTTCTGCATGTGGATATCTAATTTTCCCAACACTATTTATTGAAAAGACTGTCTTTCTCCGATGTGTGTTCTTGGTACCTTTGCTAAAAATCAGTTGTCTACAGATGAATGAATTTATGTCTGAGCTCTCTATTCTGTTCCACTGGGCTATGTGTCTATTTTCATGCCAGCACCTTGCTGTTTTGGCTACTACAGTTTTATAGTATATTTTGAAAGCAGATAGTGTGATACCTTCCACTGTGTTCTTTTTTATCAGGTTTTTTTTTTTTTTGCTATTCAGGATCTTTCGGGTTTCCATATGAATTTTTTTGGTTGTTGTTTCTATGTCTATAATGAGCATCATGGTATTTTGATAGAGATTGCATTAAACCTGGAGAGCATTTGGGTAGTGTGGCCATTTTAACAATATTAATTCTTCCAATCCATGAACACAGGCTATCTTTCCATTTATTTATGTCTTCTTCATTCTTTTTCAATATTTTGTAGTTTTTAGTACTGAGATCTTCCACCTTTTTGGTTAAGTTTATTCCTATGTATTATAAATTATTTTTAAACTAAGTTTCTGTTGACCATGACGGCAGGCAATATCCATGTTTAGTAAATCACTGAACATGATTCAGCTGTGACTATTCTGCCGTTTTTAATTTTTACCACTTTATGGCATCATTCAAAATGATGCCTAACAGACTCAGTTCCATTTTCCTCAAGGATATATAAGATTTATGAATGTGACAGATAATTGCTTTAGTGGAAGTGATTGGGGCCATTTATAGCTTGTGCTATAAAAAAAGGCATTTTTATTTCTAGAAAAATAAATATTTCACCCAAGAGTTTGCAAGCTCAATGGAAACTTTTTATTTATCTAACAATTGTTGATTTGTGGTCTGGCAGGAAGACACTTCCAGCAAATTGAATGGTTCCCTGTAAAGAAAAGCTCAGTTTATATTCTTAGCCTGATAAGTGCTTGCCAAGAACAAAGCTAATGACATCCATTGAATCTCTGACTTGACCATTTTTGTAATGCATGAACAGTGGAGATTATTACTAAGAACAGCTCTGTGGTTTGCTTAGCTTCCAACCTTTCCTCCTTAATTACTGTTTTATTAAACCTCAAAAAGAACTCTCAATCAGAGGTCGTTCCCATTCATTTATAGATTTGTTGGATGTTCCAAGGCTTAGCCAAACTCACCTACAATAGGCAGCAAATACACTTGGTTCTAAATCTGACCAATGCTCAGTAGAACTTTATTTTTATGCCTCTACAAGGCTTCCCTTTTAGCTCCTCTTTTTCTTTTTTTTTTTTGAGTTGGAGTCTCAGTCTGTCGCCCAGACTGGAGTGCAGTGGCTGCTCCCGGCCACCGCAGCCTCGACCTGCTGGTCTCCGGCGATCCTTTCGCCTCAGCCTTCCAAGTAGCTGGAACTATAGGCGTGTGCTACCACGCCCGGTTGATTTTTTGATTTATTGTAGAGATGAGGTCTCTCCAAGTTGCCCAGGCGGGTCTCGAACCCGCGGGCTCAGACCATCCACTCACCTCAGCCTCACAAAGGCGCGGGATTACAGGCTGAGCCACTGAGCCCGGCTAGCTCCTCTTTTTCATGTGCACCTTCAGATGGTTCCTCATTTCCTCACATTTATGAACCAAATTGCTCTTGGAATCCACTCATATCTCCTTTGAGCAAACTGTGTGGACATAAGCTGAGGTGAGGATGTGACATTCATCTCTGTAAATAAGGGATTCTGGCTTTTACATCCACAATTTCACTGACATCAGAACAGACACTCTAGGGACCGTCTTCTATGTCGGATCCCTGTAGGAAGGTGTAAGGGCTTAGTTTGATAAGGAAATAGGCCTTCCTAAGGTGTATAGCACATTTGGCTGTTCAGGAAATATTTGTTTTTATTTATTTTACTAACTTATTTCTAATGCCAATCAAGTACAAATCTGTATGATTGGAGTGACATGATCAATTTAAAGACCATAAATATTAAGGTCCAAGTAACACTTGGCGGCTCACCCTTGATACCAATAAATCAAAGGAGCAGGGAACTGGTAAGAAGAAGTTTATTTCTGAGTTCGAATCCAGGGAGCAGAGCTGGACTCGAGGTCTTTCTAAAATGGTTCTGCTCACCCTCCAGAGTTTTACAGTTCACTTTTAAAAGTCCAGAGTTATTAGTACCTATACATTATCCATGTGACTAACTAGCAAAGATTGTATGGAACTTAAGTTTCAGCTGCATTTAACAATAGTGACCTTTTTTCAGTCCAGATTTCCAGGTGCCAGGTATCAGAAGTATCTCAGCTTTTATCAGTAGGGCCCAGCAGAAGCGTGAATCATGCTTGCCATAGAGTAAAGGGGGTTTATAAGGCCTAAGACATCATGCATTATGCAAAAGTTATATAAATTACAAAACTTATGATTGCATTGACACAAAAGTTATACAAATCACAAGGCTTATGATTACATTGATACTATATTACTCAAACTTATGACCACTCAGAAAAAGGGAGTAAATGGGGATTTGCTTCTTTTCAGTTGACTGGGCATAGTCTACAGGGAAGTCAAGAATCTCCTGAAACTACTTACAGAGAATGCAAAGGAGATAGAGGGACTCTCAGGAATGTTGTTCAAGAATGTAGGGGAGCACTTGAACTCTTGCCATGTCCTCACCTAGGGGCTGTGGCAATATGAACAGATATCATCAGGTTTCTGTATCATAAGGACACTAGACTGTGAACAAAAAGTTAAATATATGAGGCCCGGGGCAGTGGTTCACACCTTAAATTTCAGCACCTTGAGAGGCCAAGGTGAGAGGATTGCCTGAACTCAGGAGTTCAAAACCAGCCTGGTCAACGTGGAGAGATCCCGTGTCCACACTAAAAAATTTTTTAAATTAGCCCGACATAGTGACACATGCCTGTAGTCCCAGCTACTTGGAAAACTGAGGCAGAAGGATCGCCTGAGCCCTTCAGGTCAAGGATGCAGTGGCTGAGATCGTGCCACTGCACTACAGCCTGGGTGACAGAGTAAGACTCCGATTCAAAAAATGATAATAATGTAAATAAGTACATATATTATAGAAATGTACGGCATTTTAAAAAAGATTTCTCTAGAAAAAGACTCTCAAATTTAAAGATTACTTCACAGCATGGCTGCACACACAGTATTTTGTGGAAGAAGCTCTACAAAGCAGAGCTAAGGATCCAAAAGCCTGATTGCAGGTATTGGCTCTGTTGCCATCTGAAAGAATCTATGGCTTTAGACTATAATATTCCTAGAAATTTGTAAGCCATTATCTACATAGTTGCAAAGCAAGGTAATGAAAGCAGTGCATTTACAAACTCTATATAGGTTAAATTATTAGCAGTGTTCATTCTATTCTTCTTTAAATCTATACTTAGGTCAGTTTTTCTCCAGGAAGCTGTCGGTCATTCAACAGGTATATATCCAGCCCCTGTTCATTGCCAGAACCCTGCTGGTTGCTGGCAACTCCAAGATGAAAAGACATAAGCAATCAGCTCCAAACCTGGACAATTAACTGCAGGAATGTGAGAAGTACACAAAGGAGAGAGTGTAAGAGTAGCAGAGATGAACCGTTGTGCAGGGAAGCTTCATCGAAGAGCGGTGTTCAAACAGGGCCTTGGAGGATGAATAGGAGTTTTCTGAGCTGTGAAACAGCACCGTTAACTTGGTATCACTGACCGGCGGGTTGCAAAGATAGTAAGAGAGGAAAGACATGATGGAGAGGGAGAAGGGATCTGGCACATGGAGGGCTTTGAATACTTTTTCATGGATTTGCTAGTTCTGTGACCTCAAGTGAGGATTTGTTAAGCATGCCTGGTCCCTCTCTTCGAGGCTTTTGTCATGATTGGATTTTCACATAAGATGATGGATAAAAAAGGACTTGACAGTACACAGTCAGAGTTAGGACTGCCAGGGCACTTGCGTACCTAAACAGTGTGTGCCTTCTAGAGAAGCTATCCTCCACACATGTACTCAGGCCTCCAAAGAGCTTAAAGCTCACAGTTAATATGTCAAGTTACACTGACTTATGCTGAGTAAGATTATCATTTGTTCAAACTGGGACATAATAAGTTAAATATATTTTCTTTTTTCTTTTTTTTTTAACTTTTTTCCATTTGTTTCCTTCTCTCTTTTTCCTGGTTTCTTTTTCCCCTTTTCTCTTCTTTTTTCCTTTTGTTTTCCTCACGGTGTAACAAGATTCAAGGGTGGTACGTCTCACACATGCATGTGACCCAATCATCACATGTATGAACCTCAAAAGGATCTAAATGTGTTTTCTCTATTGCTGTGACGATGTCACATGCTAAGGGGGGAACAGAAAGAAGCATAAAAGTTAGACTTGGGCCAGGCATGGTGGCTCATGCCTGTAATCCCAGCACTTTGGAAGGCCAAGGCCAGAGAATCACTTGAACCCGGGAGTTCGAGACCAGCCTGGGCAACATAGCAAGACCTTGTCTCTACAAAAAATACAAAAATTAGCTGGGTGTGGTGGCACTTGCCTGTAGTCCCAACCACTCGGGAGCCTGAGATGGGAGGGTCACGTGAGTCAAGGAGGTCAAGGCTGCAGTGAGCCATGATTGTGCCACTGCACACTCCAGTCTGGGTGACGGAGCGAAACCTTGTCTCAAAAAGAGTCAGACCCGAGAAGGACTCAGAAAGATTATGACTCAATCCCCTCCTCTGAGAAGTGAAGAAACGATGCCCTGAGAAGCAAGTAATTCACCCAGGGCCACACTTCTAGTTAGTGGAGTTACCGAGACTCCAATCCAGGTCTACTCACAGAGTTCAGTTCTCTTCCCAAGACATGCTGACCCTGCTCTATATGTCAGGCAGAAATTGCTGACATTCACCCATTTTTGACCTGAAGGCAACAACAATTCCCTCCAGCTCGTTCTATTAGAAGGACTCGCCCTGCTGGCCAGCCTCCTGTCCAAAGTCTATACAATTATCCAGTGGAGAGGCATTCTCCTCCCGTTCAGAACCTGAAAACTCAGGTTGAGAAAAATTCAAAGTTTTTTTAAAACTTCCACATCCATCCTCATTCTTGATCCTTATAACAATCTCAACACAGAAGGAAAGAATCGTTGAAAGAACAAAAGCCAGATGCCACCAAATACATATTTTGTAAGTGAACGTAAATTATTCCACACAGTAATCAAAAGAGTAACTAGTGATGCACTTGGCTGTGACACTCGCCTCAGCAGCCAGGCCTCTCTGTGATCCTGGTGACCAGGTCCCCTCCTGTTCCCTCAACTCCCTCTTCAGTCTAGTGGGCTGTACTGGAATAGGCTGCCCCTGTGTCCTCTCACTCCTGATACATCAAGACTGTCGTGGACAAGACATTCAACTGCTGGAATTCTAAGGACACAGCAAACCCTTGTGATCCTGGCCCTAAGCACGGAAATCAAATAGTCTTCACCTCCAACGGGGTAGGAAAAAGAAATAGTGAGATAAAAACAGAAAAAAAGGATTCTCTAGTTCACCGCATACAAAAGTACCCAGATTGTACACTAGACTGTATCCAAAAATGAGCATTATTATTATTAGAGTCAGAGTCTCACTCTGTCGCCCAGGCTGGAGTGCAGTGGCACGATCACAGCTACTGCAGTCCTGACCTACTGGACTCAGGCGATCCTTCCACCTCAGCCTTCCAACTAGCTGAAATCACAGACTTGCACCATCCTGCCCAGTTAATTTTTTTATTTCTTGTAGAGACAAGGTTTTACCAAGTTGCCCAGGCTGGTCTTGAACTCCTGGACTCAGGCAATCCTCTCGCCTCTGCCTCCCAAAGTGTTGGGATTAAAGGCGTGAGCCACCACACTGGCTAGCATAATTATTTTTTATCTCTAAATAGGAAATTGCTATATTATATTATACTATATTATATTTTCTAGAAGGACAAGTCTGTTCAACAACCTCCTTAAATCCTGTACACTCCTGAGAAGGAGAAAGATATTATGTTTTCTGCCTTCCAGTTAAGCCAGATGGAGCCCCAGCTGCCAAATGGAGATGCCCATGTGATCATGCAATTGATGTGTTTCTACTTTCCTACTAATTGAAAATTCTACTGATCTTTTTTTTTTTAATTGTTGCTTTAAGACTGCTTTGGGCAGTTTTATTTTGTGTCCAAAGTGGTGTATGGTGCCCTGTTGAGGCATACAAAAGAATCTAAGAAAAGCACGTGGTCTTTTTTTTTTACACTGTTTCCACTGTGTTTATATTGAAGAACTCTATTTTTTTTTTTTTTCGAGTCAGAGTCTCACTCTGTCGCCCAGGTTAGAGTGCAGTGGCACACTCACGGCCACCACTACAGCCTCAAACTGCTGGGCTCAGGCGATCCTTCCGCCTCAGCCTTCCAAGTAGCTAGAACTACAAGCATGCACCGTCACGCCCGGCTAATTTTTCTTGATTTATTATAGAGATGAAGTCTTGCTATGTTGCCTAGGCTGGTTCGAACCTGTGGGCAATCCTCTCACCTCAGCCTCCCAAATTGCTGGGATTATAGGCGTGAGCCACCACACCTGGCCAAAGAACTCTATTTTAAAGAAGGAGAAAAAGGGCACAGAAAACTTGTATTGCTACACGTACCACTACATGTTGGGTTTTTATTCTCAAAAATGGAGAGCCAAATAGATCAACAAGACGGTTTGGGGACATATTCAAAAAGAATATACCAAACGCCTCTTGTTAGATGGAATTAGAGCTGGAAGCCGTGACACCTGTCCCTGCTACTGCCCTGGCTCACCCATCATGTGAGCACAAAGATCTCTCCCTCTGCCACCTACCACACATTTCCAAAGACTGCAGAATTGGACTTAGGAGTTCTGACTGGTAAATAGCATCTCTGCAGCTTAGGAGAATACAACTAGAGAAAGGAATTCAGGTATTTCATCACTAAGCTACACTTGATGGGTTTTTTTCCCCCTCTTTTCTGAAAAAGCCTGATGTATGGTTGCACAAAAGAACCTATTGTTCCTCACGAAGAGACTAGACATGAGCATGTAATGTTAGAGACTCCAAAAAGAGGGTCAAGCTCCGGGACATGGACGATTGCACCCTGAAGCCTTGAGCGAGGAGGACCGGGGCAGGCCTGTGAAACAGTTTGAATCGAAGTGAGTTCAGCAAAAGCCTGAAAAATGGGACCGGACAAGCAAATGGAATAACATCCTTGCTCAGGAAGGGAATGTGGCCTATTTCACCAAAGGAGACACATTTTTGAAATTGATACTTACAGATCCAGAAACATGGGAGACAGCCAGGGGGAGAAATTAGAGACCTAGCTATTGGCAATTTGACGTTTTCTCTTTCCTAATTTGCGAATTCTTCTATCTTAAGTTACTTTCTTTTCCCTAAATTTATAGCTCTATTGAAGAAAAAAGATCACTCTGTTTATAATCTGTGGACATGCAATTACAACTGTGCATGTCAAGTCACAATTCAGAGTAACACCTTTTCTCACAGTAAGGCACCGTGAAGCATTTTCCAAATGACTATGATATTAACTGACACTCTGTGACAATTGTTAGTTATAATTTCCAAATGCATGATGAGGTGCTTATGGAATTCAAATCATTTTAAAACTATATTATAGTGTGAGCAGTAGAAGCTAAATGCTTACAAAAATCAAGCTACTTGAAAATGTTCATGGAGTATTAGAAAACATAAGCATATATAATGTTACATTTTCCTTTTCATTATTAGGCATTTAAGATAGAATATTCTATCAACTAAATTGTTTTTTCAAGTTCAAGTCACAAACCTTGAACATTTGATAACAGCTGCCACTTTATCATTTGGCATTTGCTTTTCACTATTTAGGAGTCACACTTTTTAAATGTATTTTCAAAATTTTCTTTAATGGTATATAATCCCTTTTTTAAGTTTTAGGTTTTTATTTTTTAAATTATTGAATTTTAAAAGAAAAGATTATATCAGTAAATAAGTTACATCAAAATTAAGTATTCCTGAATACAGTATTTGGACAAAATGCTTGATGTATTTTTTAACCTCATGGGAGATAATTGTGAAAACATAAGTGCCATTATGCCTTTCACATTTTGAAAGGTTAGAAATTCTTCAGTTGGGTGTTTTTCTCAGTCATGACTTAAATAGTCACTTTTTAAAGCCATTCCTATTTCATAAATTACCTTTCTACTTATTTCACCTTACTCTGATCATTTCCTCATCCTGGCTGCTCCTGACAAAGCCTGTTCACCAACCCCTGTCTCTTTCATCTTGATCACCTCTCCTTTTTCTTTTTCTCTTTTTTTTATTGTTGGCAGACTGCACAATGCTCAGCCCAGGGCTTGGCACATAACGGGCACTTGACGTGTGTTGGTCCCTCTTTGCCCCCATCTCCCATTATGAGGTTGTATGATTTCCTCAGAGTTTGTTTTCCTTTTCTCTTTCTTTCTTTCTCTCTCTCTCTTTTTTTTTTTTAGAACATTAGGACATCTGTTTTATTCTCTGTATTTTTGAAACAAATTATTCCCCTATCTTGTGAAGAAAATAAAGAAATGAAGAATGATTGCTTAAGTTATAAAGATACTTGCCCTGCACTCCCCTACATATAAGGTTTCCTGCACATACAGTGCCTTGTTTGTACCTAGTTTACTCTCACTTTACAAATGAGGGAACAAAAATGGAGACAATACAGGTAATGTAGGAAAGGACAGAACCTCAGGTCTTCCCATTTAAACCTGACAATCTGATGTTTCTACTTAAAATTGTTGCCTGGGTGGTAAACCAAACCCCACTAAGTGGTTCTTCTCCCTGACTTGTACACTCTGCTTTCCCCACAGGAAAAAATAGTTTCAATGCACTTGATATTATAGCCTTATACTTTTTCTCAGATTAATTTAGACAATGTTCAGGCTACCTTCTGAATTCAATAGGGAGTGTTTGATTATCTACACCAAATTCAAATCTAAAATGTTTCATCATTCTCCCAAAACACAGAAGTATGAGATGTGAAGATTTTTTATAAGAGATTTAGTAAAATCCTTTTATTTCACCTACACCAGTAGTTCTTGACCAGTGGTAATTTTCCCCCTGGGGAACATTTGACAATGTCTGAATTTATTATTTATTGTCACAGTTGGAGGTGTGGTTAAAGCAGGGAGGGAATGTTGTTGGTATCTAGTAGGTAAAGGCCAGGGAACTTACTGAGCATCCTATAATGCACAGGACAACCCTCATAAAACTATCCAGCCAATGTCAATTGTAATGAGATTGAAAACCAAATACAAGAATATAACAGATGTGCAGCTATGACAATTTGAGTTAGCAAATAACAAAGTGACATCCCTTAATACAAAAATCATTCTTATGACCGAAACCATTCTTTTTTATTTTTAGGTGATAATTTTACACTGGTTTTCTACATTGTGATCAAGCTAATTCAAATTAATTCTTCTTATTTTCTATTCTATAACTGATTTTTCCTTCTGGCTTCCAAACACAACTGTTCTGAAAATTTAGTTCTTGGTTCTCTTTTCTATAGTTTCTCCCTCATTGAAGTACATAGTGTCAGCCACAAAAAGCCCTTGACTCCATAAATTGAACTTTCATACAAACCAGAATCTGCACTTTTATTTATTATGCATTCAACTACCTCTCACACACGGAATGCAATAGTTAATGCATCATCTGGCTGACTGCCTGCTGCTGGATCTGAGGGAAGTTGAGGGTTCCCAACTGAAGCATGTCAGGGTACAGCTAAGGCCCAGGCAATGGTCTCCCTGGCCCCCATCTGGAGGGACCACAGTACCCCACATCCCCTTAGAATTCTCTTGACTTCAGAAGCCAAGGATCCTGTAACCGACACACTTCCACATGGATCTCCATCTGAGCAAGAATTCCCTGGCCCAGCCTAGCCTCTCCCTTTCTGTTACTCTACTTCCTTTGCCTTCTCTCCCTTCCCTTCAGCAAGTGATGCTGCAGAGTCAAGAAGAGCCTCAGTCAGAGAAGACGTGAGGAGGCAGGTGCCTAGTGGAAACCAAACTCTTTCCTCCACCTTGCTTCTGGCTTGGAGTTTCAAAGTCCAGGGATAACCTTACTCCTGAATTGGAGTTTCAAAGTCCAGGGATGGCTGGCTGTCACCAGGGCTCAATTAACAGGTCTGGGAGACGGTGGTAAAGGGTGATGACTGAATCAGCTTGTTCAGGGCCCCAAGGTGTCTGATGTCAGATGCTTGGCCAGGGTTCTACTAGCTGTAAATGTTCTTACCCACTTCTGCGGTTGCCAAGATCCTTGGAGAGGCAGTGCCTGATAAAATACAAAAATTGTACAATACAGAGGGTGCCAAAAAAATGCATATACATTTTAAGTATGGCATTCGCTCAAAAGATGGCATTAATCAAATGAATGATAGCATCATCATACAAGGGGCAGGACAGTGAAAGAAAATGGCAGAAGCATGGTTGAACAAATGTCATACTACATATTGCTACCATGTAATTCAACACCAAAAAGTAATACATAGATAACATCTCTTAAAATGTGTATACATTTTTGGACACCCCGTATATATTTAGATCTCTACTGTTTAAACTTTCAGAAATTTGACTTTAAAACTCTCTCTCAGAAACTTCCTGAATCATAATTACTCCCAAATTTACATTTCTTGCCTTTGCCTGTCCCCCAAAACTTAGCTTTGTAGTTTGACTTCCAAGTAATTATCAGATATGTAAATTAGCAAATAAATGATTCTCTGTACCATTTATTACAATAAATACTTTATTGTAAAGTATTTACTTTGAATGTGTAAAAGATGTACACATTCAAAAATATTAATGTTTACTTATGTTCTCCTGCCTCTCTGCTAAAGTGTGTGCATTGATATCACTATACCCCTAATGTGCACGGTTTCTTGAGTGCCTACTGCGTGCCAGGCACTTTACTAATCATTGTCACCTTTATTCTCCAGTGCATTCCTAGTCCTTTACAACCTCAACTAAGACAAAAACAAGTTCATTGGTGTATCGATCAAGTTTCTTTGTTACAAATCTACTGAAGTTATTGGTCCAGAAAGAAGTTCACCATGGCAGAGTAGTAAGCTTTAGTAGTATCTCCAGGAGACCAGAGAGACAGAACAACAGGCCATGCAGGTAGAAAAGATGCCAACTCTGTGGACTGCCATTGCTACTAGGCACGGACACCATGGCTTGCACAGCTGCTCCTGGACACTGGACCTCGGTGACCAAAACCCCTGAAAAACCAGATGTTCCACTACAACCCTCACCAAAATATGAACCTCAAGCAGGTGACCTGAAGCCTCAAATTCACACTTGTGAATCAAAATCTGAAGCTCTTGGCAGAGGCCAGATGACGTATTTGGGTCCCAGTTGCAAGAAAGACTGCAAAATGATGTTTTCTGGCTCCTTCCTATAAGTGGTGGGATGAGTCAAATATTTCATACGTGGAAAGGGACTTAAAGGCAGCTGAATAGTCAGAAAACAAAATAATATTAACCAAACGACTGTAATAGACACCACTGGCCTGGAAAAACTCATGCACCTTCTTAAATACTGATTGACAGGCAAGGAATGAAAAAGGCATCAGAAAAAAACTAGAGACTGGGCATGATAGCTCACGCCTGTAATCCCAGCACTTTGAAAGGCCAGGGTGGGAGGACTCCTGGAGCCCAGTAGTTCGAGCCTAGCCCGGGCAACATAGCAAGACCTTGTCTCTACATAAAATACAAAAATTAGCCAGGCACGGTGGCTCGTAGCTATAGTCCCAGCTACTCGGGAGGCCAAGGCAAGAGGATCACTTGAGTTGAAGTTTCAGTGAGCTGTGATTGCACCACGGCACTCCAGCCTGGACAATAAAGCAAGACAGAAGAGAGAAGGGGCAGGGGAGAGAGAGAGAGAAACTAGAGCCCAAGTAGGCAACTGTCATGACATAATATTGATATGTTTTAAAATATGAACATTTTTATTTTGTATCTGTTCTCTCCTCTGCCTGGAATAGTCTTTTCCGAAGTCTCTAATCAGACATCACCCCTTCAGAAAAGCCTTTCCTAACCAGTCTGTATAAAATGGTCTGTTCTGATTCTCGCAATCACACTTTATCCACCCATCCTGATCATTTTTCTTCGTAGCACTCTTCACCACCAATCACCTTATCTGTTACTTACTTATTTGCCCCACTAGAAAGTAAGCTCCAAAAAACAGGAATTCTATTGCTTCTATCACTCTATCCATAACACTTAGAAGAATCAACAGCGTATAATCGGTGCTCAATAGATAGTTAAGGAATAATTGAATGGATGACTTAATTAGTTAATTGTAATTTTCCATCAGTCATCCCTCAGGAACCCAGAATATTACTTAGAGAAGAATCCTGGAGTGCATTAACACATTTTTAAAATTGTAATGCTCAAACTCAAGAAACTGAAAGGACACCTGGAATGTTTTTAGGTGACCAGGATTACTCTGTTTGTGGTAAATGCATTTTCACATTCAGAAAATCTTCCACATTCAGATAGATGTGTTTTCTATGCATAACGTGATAATTTAGATATATGAAGTATGATCAGTAATTGCCTCTTTAATGCTCCACTCTTCGTGGATCACAGGTTAACATGAAGGATTTCCTTTCATGGTCGGGTGCAGTGGCTCACACCTATAATCCCAGCACTTTGGGAGGTTGGGGCAGGAGGATCACTTGAGCTCCGGAGTTCAAGACCAGCCTGGGTAGCATAGCAAAACCTCATCGCTACAAAAAAAATGATAATAATAAAATAAAATAAAATAAAAACCCTGTAGTCCCAGCTACTCAGGAGGCTGAGGTGGAAGGATTTCAAGAGCCCAGGAAGTCAAAGCTGCATGAGCCGTGATACGTGCCACTACACTTCTGCCTGGGTGACAGAGTGAGACACTGACTCAAAAAAAAAATTCCTTTCCTTAAGTACATGATGATTATATTCACTAAGTCATTTTGGTTAGTAAAACTAGGGAAATATTTAACTTCTTCATTAATCTTGAAATCTGTAGCCAATTTATGTACATAATCAGTTTTATTTGCTCAGCATAGAGGTTAAGGAGACCATAGGTGAGCTGAAGGGTTTCCATAAATTCCCTGGAATTGTATGTAAAATTTGGTAAATATCTGTATTATTGAAGGAAGAGGTTTACTGCCATATTATGCTCCAAAATAGCTGTGATCCCAAAAATGTTAAACTATCCCAGTGTTTAAATGACTAGCTGAACAGAAGGAAAACTGTTTAGACCCAATGAGCATTAGGAAAGTTCTGCTGCATTTACAATTTCTAGTCCAGGTTGATCATAGAAGTCTTGAAGGCCTTTACACTGGATCATAAAGTCGGTAGAAGTATTTGGTGACCAAAAACAAGAGCATTCAGTGGGAATCAGAAGGTAAGAATTTTCATTCACAAGAGATCTCTGAAGAAGTGTATCATAATTGCTGTGGAATTCTTTCATCTATTTAGTGACAAGACTAGAAATGTTTTGAAAACTTTGTGCATAAACTTAAAAAAGAACTCTCTAAAGCACTTAAATTAATAAAAACACTATCTCAGGTTATTATTTGCAGATTATGGCTCTAAGACTCATGATTTTATTCACACTAGGGCTATGCTGCAAATTACATTTATTTCAGGTGACAACTGTTCGATAAAACCGCATGCTCAGAATTTTAATTTTGTTCCTGTGACATGCCATACTTGGAGGCATTACAGAAAAACAAATGATATGCAACTCTTTGGCAACTTTCTTCGTAATGCATAAAATGAGGTCCATGTTTAAAACAGTTTTTGAAAGGAAACAGCTTGTGTTGGAAACAAGGCAAAGAAGGGCATGAGGAATAGTTGTGAATTCATTCTGAATGCCGTTGAAACAGCACATTTTTTCTTTATTTTACTAGATTTAGGGGGTACAAATAGTTTTTGGTCTGGGCTTTAAGTGTACCCACTACCCCTACCTGTGTACATGGGACCCGACAGGTGATTTTTCATCTCTCTACCCTTTCCCTCCCATTTCGAGTCTCCAGTGTCTGCTATACCATTCTCTATGTCTTTGCAGATTCTTAGTTTAGCTCCTACTTAGAAGTGAGAACATGCGGTGTTTGGTTTTCTGTTCTTGAGTTCGTTCACTTAGGATGATGTTCTCCAGTTCCATCTAAGTTGCTGCAAATGACGTGATTTCATTCTTTTGATGACCGAAGAGTATTCCACGGTGTATACAGACCACATTTTCACTATCCACTGATGGGCTAATGGCCATTCAGGTTGGTTTCACATCTTTGCAATCGTGAATTGTGCTGAATCCCAGTACTTTGGGAGGCCCAGGTGGGAGAGTTGCTTAAGCCCAGGAGTTCAAAGTCAGGTTGGGCAACATAGCAAGATCCCTGCCAAAAAAAAAAAAAAGAAAGAAAAATAAGCTGAGTGTGATGGCACGTGCCTGTAGTCCCTACTCAGGAGGCTGAGGCAGAAGGATCACCTGAGCCCAGGAGGTTGAGGCTGTGGTAAGCCATGATCATGCCACTGTGCTCCAGCCTGGACAACAGAGTGAGACCCTGACTTACTTTTTTTTCACAGTTCCAATTAGTGTTCCATCTTAGAACTCGTTCTGTCGTAAACCTTCTCTGCAGGTGTGGGTCAGAGCCTACAGTGTGGCAGAGGTCAAGGTCAACTTTGCCCTTTCCATGTTCCCGGTTCCCCCGTGAACATGCAAGCACAGGTGCATTTTTTATGTAACGACTTCAAAACAGCACATTTTGCTAGAGAATGCTGTGTTATCACATGAATCGAGAACACAGCATGCCCTTGTCTGTCTCCTTGACTCTACTTCCCCTGAGTCTACCTTCTTCTCCCTCCATGTTACAATGAACCTGTCCTCTTCTCCACAGAGGGAATTCTACCCAGCTCTCCAAGTCCAGTCCTCCCAGGAAGCCTTCTGTTGTGCTCATTTTTTTTCTCTTCTCTTTCGTCCACAAGCATTTTGGCCGTGTGTTGTAATTTAGCAGTTTCACACAAGCATGTCTCATTTTCTGGTTGGATTGGAGACTCCTAGAGGTCAATGCCCACACTAGAGAAGTAAAAATTTATAGATATAATCTCTGCTATTTAGAATGACTTCTCTTTAAAGACAGCAGTATAATTACACAATTTTTCTGAATATTTATTTCTTTAGTAAACTGGCATCTGCAATAATAGATCCTTCGAGATTTGAGTATCACGTACCATACAAAGCCAGCCCCAGAATCAAATAACATTATCTTTGACACAAATTCACATTTAATTGGAATAAGCCAACATCTTTAACAGAAGACAAAGAGTGGGCATGTGGGATCAATCTGTAGGATATAACCAAAACACCAGGAGACCGTTTACCTCCGATTTTGGTTGCTTTGTAGATAAAGGGGAAGAGAAAATACCTTAAAGAAAACTCTCTTCTGCTTCTAGCACCACTTAATTATTTTGCCTTTCACAATCAGTCTTTTTTTAAAAAATACCCTATCAATCCATATACAGGAGGTGCCAAAAACATGTATACACATCTTAAGTATGACATTCACTCAAAAGATGGCAGGTAATCAAATGAGTGCTAGCATCACCATGCAACAGTCAAAGAAAATGACAGAACCACAGTTGCGCTAAGGTCATACCTCACATTGCTAGCATAATTTAATTCAACTTTGAAAAGTAATATATAGATAACATCTCTTAAAATGTGTATACTTTTTTTGGCAGCCCCCTATGTATTGCATTTTTTAAGCCGAAGCCTCATTCAACTTTCTTAGATATTTACTTCTCTATTTCTGAGGTTTATCTAATTAAGCAATATCAGTGAATATGACTTTAAGACCTATATAGATGAAATCTACCTTCTTGGATTCATCGGGAATTACAATCGATTTCTCCCAGCCTCTTTCTCTTAACATACTTGGTTTAAACCACCATCTCTTAAATGTCTTGATACACAGAATAGTTCTAATTTGACCCAGGCCATGCTCATCTTTCTCGTTTCCCTAGAAGTGAGCTCTTTAGTCACTGGCCAAGTCAAGGCTCTCTGCAAGACGTGCCCAGCAGCAACTCCGAAAAGGTCCAGCAGCAAGCATGTCTGGCAGAGAGCCTTGACTTGGCCAGTGACTAAAGAGCTCATGCCTGAAGGGGAAAATGCTTTCACATTGACTTATCTTCCTCAAGGGCTAGGCATACTAAAATTACAGCAGAATAAGTCACAACCGTTGGCCGTGGGGCAGACAAAAAGTAGGCGGACTGCAGAGGAATATGAAATGTGACAGGAAGCTGCTTTGAAAATCAAAATGTTGTAATTAAAGTGGAGTTCAAAGTTCTCATACTGGCCAATTTGAAAACGGTCTCTTAATCTGTTGGTATAAATGCAAAGTCACAAGAAGCAGCATAGCCTAGCACTAATCAATTCTATTCTGTTTTTAAACCACGATGATAAGAACCCACCTTTACTGAGCACCTAATTTGCACCAGGCAATTTGTAGCATTGTTTTCTGTGATTCTCACAACATGTTATAAGGCATATCAGACTATTACCACATTTTCAGATGAAGAAACTGAAACTTCATCATTTGCTTATGACCATGTGGCTAATCAGTGGCAGAGCCAGAACCTGGGTCCATCTGACTCTTCTTAATCACTAGACTACAGATTATCTCATTTGGAATATGGGAATGTTTCTGCCTCTAATTGTTGAATCTTTTTTATTGTGCGTGTTCTGAATGGGAGGGTCTGATCTGCAATCGATTGTGCCCATTCCCTTCAGAACTATTTCGGTTGCATTGCTCCATGAGTCGCGGGAGAGGTGGCCCCGAGACAAAGAAAGAGCACTGGTTTAGAAGGCTCCAAAACTGGGGTCTTGGCCCTGGAACTGTGTGTCAAGTTACAAAAGGAAACTAATACTTGCCATACAAGATTTCATCTATTTAAAAAAATGGTTTAAATTAGTTAGGCATGGTAGTATGCACCTGTAGTCCTAGCCAAGCAGTAAGTTGAGGAGGGAGGATCAGTTGAGCCCAGGAGTTCAAGACTGCAGTGAACTATGATCGCACCACTCCACTCCAGCCAGAGAAACAGAGTGAGACCCCATGTCTAAAAAAACAAATGCATTTGAAAATCAACATATGCATTTATCTTGCAGTTATACATCAGTGAATTCCTGGCCTGCTGAATAAGCATGATTTGTGATGTATCAAATTATCATTTTAGTAGTATATCCTTTTCACATTTTTAACATTTATTCAATGGTGGTAGTTGAGAAAAGGATCCTTCTCCTATATGGATCATTCACAGGTCACATAAGTTTTCTGATCACTCTCAGATAAAAACACCTTCTGGTCATATTAAATCAAAAACACAACGTCAACCTGGTCGTTAGAATTTGCAGTCCCGGCCAGGGGCAGTGGCTCATGCCTGTAATCCCAGCACTTTGGGAGGCCCAGGCGGGAGGATTGCTTGAGCTCAGAAGTTCGAAGCCAGGCTGGATAACAGCAAGACCCCGTCTCTACAAAAAATAGAAAAATTAGCCAAGTGTGATGGCACATGGAGGCTGCGGCAGAAGGATCGCCTGAGCCCAGGAGGGCGAGGCTGGGGTGAGCCATGATCGTGCCACTGCACTCCAGCCTAGACAACGGAGTTAGACCCTGAATTTTAAAAAAATATATTTTTTGGCCAGGTGCAAAGTCTGTAATCCCAGCACTTCGGGAGGTTGAGGCAAGAGGATTGCCTGAGCCCAGGGGTTGGAGACCAGCCTGGGCAATACCATGAGACGTCATCTCTGCAACAAATCAAAACATTATCCAGGCATGGTAGCACACACCTGTAGTTCCAGCTACTTGGAAGGCTGAGGTGGAAGGATCGCTGGAGACCAGCAGGTCGACGCTGGGGTGACCGTGAGCGTGCCATAGTACTCTAGCCTGGGCGACAGAGAGAGACTCCGACTCAAAAAAAATTTTTTTTTCACAGTCCCAATCAGGGTTCCATCACAGAACTCGTTCTGTCATAAACCTTCTCTACAGCTGTGGGTCAGAGCCTGCAGTGTGGCGGAGGTCAAGGCCAGCTTGCCCTTCCGTGTTCCTGGGTTCCCCTGGATGACTACCAAGCCTGTGCTCCTCCTGGATTGACCCCAGAGAGGAGAGGAGAGTGACAGAGCACAGTCCAGCATGCAAGGCATTGTTGCCATCTGTTGTTGGGTCCCGGGGTGGCAACTGTTTGCAGGGCACTCTCTTTACTTGGTGTTTCTTGAGTTTTTTTGTTTTTGTTTTGAGTCAGAGTCTCACTTTTTTGCCCAGGCTGAAGTGCAGTGATACCATCATGGCTCATCGCAGCCTCAACCTCCTAGGTTCAGGCAGTCCTCCCATCTCAGCCTCCTGAGTAGCTGGAACTACAAGCACATGCTACTCTTTTCTAATTTTTCTATTTTTTGTCTTGCTATACTGCCCAGGCTGGTCTTGAAGTCCTAGGCTCAAGTGATCCTCCCACCTCAGCGTCTCAAGGCGCTGGGATTACAGGCATTAGCCACCATGCCCAGTTTTCATGAGTTCCTTGAAGATTCCTGCCTCTGGAGCCCCCTCATCTTCTGCTCCTTGTCCCTTCCTGCCTCTGCCACCCATGGGAAACTGTCAGTCAGTTCCCAACCTCCTTCCTAGGGAATCCCACTGCCTCCTTAACTAACCTTATTGGACAGGATGGCCACCTCTGGTCCACACACATGCTTTCCTTGTCCTATTCCTTACAGCTGTGTGATTACTTCCCTGTTCAGCCCTCTTCACTCATTCCTCTACCCTGTTAGACTTTCGGTGGAATGAGTCAGTCGCACAGACCTCCAACTACAGCTCTCCCAGAAGTTCACTGAAGCCCTCTCAGCTGCAGGTGAAGACTGTAGTCCCCATGCCCACACCCCTCCTGGGTGGTAATAGAGATTCCTACTATGGCACCAGCTTTTTCTGAAGTACAGTAAGTCCCCTACATACAAACCTTCAAGTTACAAACATGAATGATGCACATTTGCATTTTTTATGTATTGTTTCTCTCCACCAGGTGTCAGTATAGCCTGTTAAATACATACAGTGCTATTGTGCAGCTATTATAATATTTAGCATTATAATAGGTAGCAGATTGTGTTAGTTGGGTTCCTAGGCTAACTTTATTGGGCTTGAATCGGGCTTACAAATGCACTCTCAGAACGGAGCTCATTTGTATGTTGGTGACTTCCTGTACCTTTTTACAAATTATTCTTTCTGATCCACGTACCGCCCTCACTTGGAAATGCTTGATCTGATTAAGGTGCCCAGTCATTGTGGGGCTGTTTGGTAAACTCCATCTCTGGTGGTCTGACACCCTCACTTCTGGTATCTGCCGTCTATTATATCAGCCCATCAGTCGAAATAGAGTCATAGAGAGCTCTATTTCAACAGTCTATCACAGTGATTATCTGCAGCATTTCCCAGCTGAGGGAGAGACCTCTTGCCACCAGTTCACACACATTTTTCAGTCACAATAAGGGGCCAGGTTGACCATCCACAAAGAGGTCAGTGACCCGGCATGGACAAGAGGAAATCCAAGATAGTGCTTACATCCTTGTCCATTGCCCTCTACTTGGGTAGTTTTGAAACACCCGAGCATGTGAGTTCAATATACCATACTAGGTCCTATAGTAATAACATAAGGAAGCATAACATAGACTTTGCCTTCAAGGAACATCTAGACTAATATGAGAACTAATGGATACACAAATAGTACAAAGGAATAAACCACAGGGCCGAGGAAGAAATGGGAGAAGGTTGAGAGAGAGGACATGAACAAGACAGGGAGGAAGGGATGAAGCCATTGGGTATGAGCTAAATTTAAAACTGATGGCCAGGCACAGGGGCTCATGCCCATCATCCCAGCACTTTGGGAAGCCAAGATGAGGGATTGCTTGAGCCCAGGAGTTTGAGACCAAACAAGGCAACATAGGGAGATTGTGACTCTACCAAAAAAAATTTTTTTAATTGGCCGAGTGCTGTGGTTCAAGCCTGTAATCCCGTGCCTTTGGGAGGCTGAGGTGAGTGGATTGCCTGAGCCCACGGGTTTGAGACCCACCTGGGCAACTTGGCGAGATCTCATCTCTACAGTAAATCAAAAAATTAGCCAGGTGTGGTAGCGCACACCTGTATTTCCAGCTACTTGGAAGGTTGAGACAGAATGATCACCTGAACCCAGCGGGTCGACACTGGGGTGGCCATGAGCATGCCACAGCACTCCAGCTGGGTGACGGAGTAAGACTCCAACTCAAAAAAAAAAAAGGAAATTTGCCAGGCATGGGGGTGCATGCCTGTAGTCTCAGCTACTTGGAAGACTGAGGCAAAAGGATAACCTAAGCCCAGGAGGTCAAGGTTGCAGTGAGCCATGATCATGTCACTGCACTCCAGCCTGGGCGACAGAGTGAGAGATTGACTAGGAAAAAAAAACTGCCAAACTCCAGATTTTTTGAATCCTGGTACATAAGGCAATTTGTGAGTAGCAGGCACCTGGATGTCTCCACATTAAGGAGGAGAAATAGGACTTAAGATGGTGCCCATGATGTTAGAAAAGCAAATAACTTTCTCTTTCTAAAAACAAAAAAGAGAGAGAATATGTTTTAAAACCCCTGGCTGCCTCCGAAGCAAAATGCACATGTTGATCATTGATTTTCCACCAGATCTTCCATCTAACTTCTACTCTGCCCTTATCAATTGCAGAAGGAAATAAGCTCACAAGTCAGCCTTTCCACCTCAACTGGGCTTGGATTTCTCTGGAGAAAGAGTACTACATTGTAGATGAAGACTACACATTCTTAGAAGTGACCCTCGCACGCAGAGGACACCTTGGGGAAACATCCTTGGTTGGTAAGTGACTTTGGATGGGCATTGGTGAAAGGTCATGACACCTAGGCTTAAGATAACCCTCAGAAAGAATAACCCTAGGCTTAAGAATAACCCTAAGAAAGTCAATAACTGATTTAGGGAAACCCCTTAAAAAGTACGTGCGAAACTGTGCTGTGGTTTTTATTCCATGTGAGTTATGGGTTTCAGTATATATTCGTTTGTTTTACCCTTCCCCTGTTTTCCTCCTTATGGGAGGTTGCAATCTTTCTCTTTTTCATTTTATTTCTGAGTTGGGGTTCCATTCTGTCATCCAAACTGGAGTGCAGTGGCAGAATCACAACATCACAACTAACTGCAGCCTCGACCTCCTTGGCTCAGGTGATCCTTCCGCCTCCGCCTCCCAAGTAGCTGGGCCTACAGGTGCACACCACTACCCCTGGCTAATTTTTTTCCTTTTTTTTTTTTCTGAAGAGACAAGGTCTCATTATGTTGCTCAGGCTGGTCTCAAACTTCGGGCTCAAGCAATCCTTCCACCTCAACTTCCAAGTGCTGGGATTACAGGCGTGAGCCACCGCACCCAGTCCATTCTTTCTCTTTTTCATAATTCAAAGGACTTCAGGAAAATTAAGATATTCCATCCTACAATCCTCAAATCATTCAGTTTCCTTCAAAGTTGTTTTTAAGCCAATGTTATTTGTTCTATTTCTTTTGAAAAATTATTTATGAGTACACAATGCATCATTGTGATTAGTTCTAACTATTTCTTTTGATCATATATAATTGTTTTAACCCTGCTATTAGGTGATAAATTCCTTGAGAACATGTGCACTGTCAAATTTCTCTTTGTACTACAAAGACCTAGTGCAGAAATATGTCTCCCTGGAGCAAATACATATGTAATGCCTGCATAATACATCTCATTATCATCGTTAATAATTGACAATAATTGTTCTAATAATGCAATGTATATTCATAACATCTTTAGCCACCAGAACTTTCAGAGACCATTTTGCCTTTATTTTCACAACCTGTTGATAAGACAGATAGGGGTATATTATCTTCAATTTACAAATGAGCATTCTGAGTTTCCCAGACATGCAGGACTCCACTCAGAGTCCAGCCAGCACAACAAAACTGCTGGAGAGAAGCCAGGGGGAAAAATGAGCTGCAGAGAAAACAAGCCATCAGGAAAAGGCAAGCTCTTCCCTAGTCTCCTCTCCAGCCCGAGGTTTCCAGAACAGGACTGTTCTCCTAGGAGAAGAGGTCAGCCAAAAAGCACAATTGTTTCTGGGTGGCCCTCAGCCACAGTCTACACCCCAGGCTGCTTTGTCAACACATGGGGGAACTCATTGCCAGGAACCTCAGTGAAATAAGTTTCCTTTTTCGTACAAGGTCCTGCCTCCACAATTTTTTATCTTGAGGCCTTCTTGTGGGTTTGGGTTGATATGTCAAAAAGTGGTTTCATATTCTGGCTCAAGAAGAAAAAAAAAAGCCCATCTGCCCAGAACCATTTTTGAATGTTTGCAGACTGACTGAACCCCTCAAGGAGCTTCTGACCTCCCTAACTAGACAACACCCAGTAGATCTCCAGCTCCACAAGGTCAGAAACTACGTCTTGGGTTATGTTCAACCCCCAAAACAGTGTGAGAGTACGTGGTAGTCAACAATATTTGGTGATAAGTGAGCTGTAGACCTGTTCTATACAGTAACTCCCCTACATACAAACGAGTTCCATTCTGAGAATGTGATCATAAGTTCAATTCATCGTAAAAGTTAGCCTAGGTGCCCAGAGAACACAGTCGGCTATACAGTACTTACTGTAATAGGTTTATACTACTTTTCACATAAATAATACATAAAAAAACAAACACAAAAAATAAAGCATTTTAAATCTTACAGCACACACATGACAACATACACCAGACATGTGAACTAACTTACACGACTGGCCATACAAATGCACATTCCCATCTTCAAAAGTTTGCAACTTGAAGGTTCGTAGGAAGGGGGCTTCCTGTACTGCTTAAACCCACACAGGGGGGAACCTCCAAAATATCTTTCTCGGGTGCTCCAGGAAGTCCTCCTAATGCCCCCATCCCACCCCAGGCAAACAGACAAAGCACAGGACCCAGAAGAAAAAAGAAAAAAACCGCAGAGTTTCACTTCCTGACATGCCACTTACTCTTTTCTGTAACATTCAAAAGAGCTTCTGTTTCCTTTTGTATAAATTACCCACCGAAGATGTGTTTATGGCTCATTCGTGCTAACAATGATAAATCCATCTAGCATGGCTCCTGGCACAAGCAGATGCTCTGTCAATGGTAATTACCATTATCACTCTGTGGCGCTCAACACACAGAATTGAAACCACCTGTCTGTTTACCTCCCCACACAGTAAAAACCCCTCGAGGGTAGCAGTGGCCGTGAGAATCCCGTGTGACTTCCTCAGCACCTCGCACAGAGCCGATGATCACCAATAGCAAGTGAATTGCCATGTGCCTGCTCCATTCCCACAGCAATGCCACCTAGCTCTACAGAAGCTTCTGCGGAGCACCCCTCTCTCCCTTGCTTATGTTCCCGCTTCCAACAGGTGGCCAAGGGAGGCTCTTCTTTAATATGGGACAGTCACTCTCAGTTACCAAACTGATATTAATGCTGCTTTCTTGAGCAGTTTTGCAAAGACAACCTGAGCTATTCTACATAGAGTTTTCATGCCAGCTGGATGCAGCAGCTCACAACTATAATGAATCCCAATACTTTGAGAGGCCAAGGCAGGAGGATTGCTTGAGCCCAGGAGTTCAAGACCAGCCTGAGCAACATAGCAAGACCTCATCTCTACAATAAACCAAAAAATTAGCCAGCCATGGTGATATGCAACCGTAGTCCCAGCTGCTTGGGAGGCTGAGGAAGAAGGATCACCTGGACCCAGAAGGTCAAGGCTGTAGTGAGCTGAGATTGTGTTATTGCACTCCAGTCTGGGTAGCAGAGTGAGACCCTAACTCAAAAGAAAAAGAAGAGGAAGAAGGAGGAGGAGGAGTTGTTATTGTCATGCTTTACATTTTGGGGTATCTTTTTTTAAAGTTTCAAATTCTTTGAGAATGAGACCAAGGAATTGCAAGGAATAGTCTCATCCTTTGTCAGGTTTCCACCATAACTGGCGTCAGGTCACAATATTTGATTTCACACTTTCAAATGACTACAGAGTATACCCCTATAATGAGACCTAAAGTGGTGAGGCATGGGACTTCCTTGGTGCATTAAAATCAAAACCAGATAATACTAGAATGTTACCTGAACATTTTGGGGTGAGGGGAAGATCTATTTTGTCTTGGTGGGATCACACCTTCCACAATTATATCTCTCGTTGGATATTTTTAACACTATTTTGTTGTTGTTGCTGTTGTTGTTGTTGTTATTTAGTCTCTTCAGTAAGTTACTAATTCCTATTTCCTCTTCCTCAAATCTATCCCCACTTTCCATTTCTATTAACACTGCACTAATTGAAAGATTACTAAGAATTCTCTGAAAAATCACTAAACACATGAAGTGAAACACCATGAGTAAGGATCTACAGGAAAAACAACCTTCAGAGTCATTCCAAAGGATGTAGAAATTGGAATTATTGGATACAAATATTCACTCAAAAATATTTATTGAATGCCTACTATGTGGCAGGCACCATCCAAATCCTCAGAAATTTATCAATGAACAAAACAGCCAAGATCCATCAAGCTCGTTTTCTTGTATCTTTCTCTTTCAACTGTGAGCTTGCTGGAGGCTGAAACAGTTTCTTGCTTATTTCTGAATCTCCAGCGCCTGACAGAGATTGACACATCTGAGGCCCTCAGTAAGTATGTGCTAGAATAAATAAGAAGTTAATGACTGTTCTGTGTTCTCTTCTTTCTGTCTGTCTTCCTTCCCTGCTTTTCTCTCAATTCAATTCACTTCTCATTTATCCTCTCTGAGCCAAGAAGAATCATTTACAAGTGTCTCTTAGAAGCATTAAAAGAAGCAATTTCTGACCTGGTGCAATGGCTCATGCATGTAATCCCAGTGCTTTGGGAAGCCAAGGTGGGAGGATTGCTTAAGGTCAGAAACTTGAGACCAGCCAGAGCAACATAAAGAGACTCGTCTCTACAAAAAATGTTTAAAAATTAGCTAGGCATGGTGGCATGTACCTGTACCCCAGATACTCAGGAGACTGCGGTGAGAGGATCCCTTAAGCCCATGAGTATGCAGCTGCAGTGAGCTATGATCACACTACTGCACTCCAGCCTGGGTGACAGAGTTAGACCCTGTCTCAAAAAAAGAAAAAAAAAAAAAGAAGCAATTCCTATATTATCTACTTTCATTGACAGTAAAAACTACTTTGAAAAGAGACTATTTCATCAGTCACTGGGTTTTCTATTAATAGTTTATTTATTTTTATTCAGGCATTGAAACCAAAGATGGAACTGCAAAAAAAGATAAAGATTTTAAAGAAAAGGTCAATAAACAGGTCCAGTTTAATCCTGGACAGACTACAGCCACATGGAGGGTGAGAATTATATCTGACAACGAATACGAGACTTCAGAAACCTTCCAGATCATTCTGTCAGAACCTCTCATGGCTGCACTGGAGTTTCCGGAAATGGCAACAGTTGAAATTGTAGACCCTGGAGATGGTAGGTGACACTGATTGGTCTGCTTTCTCAGCCAGTACAGGTTTGTGGGTCCGTTTCAAGTATTCATACTTCCCTCAGACCCAGAAGCCACTGGTTGTGTTCATATGCATTTAGGATTTAAGGTGAAATAGATCAATTTATGACACCTTTTCATCTGCTCTCAGGATTTCTGAAAAGGAATACAAAAGATTAAGGCTGGGCATGGTGGCTCATGCCTGTAATCCCAGCACTTTCGGAGGCCGAGGCAGGAGGATCGCTTGGGACCAAGAGTTCGAGACCAGCCTGGGCAATATAACAAGGCCTCATCTCTACCAAAAAAAAAAAAATTAGCCGGGCATGGTGGCATATGCCTTTAGTCCCAGCTACTCAGGAGGCTGAGACGAAAGGATCACCTGAACCCAAGAGGTTGAGGCTGTGATAAGCTATGATCATGCCACTGCACTCCAGCCTGGGCAACAGAGTGAGACCTCAACTAGAAAGAAAGAGAGAAAGAGAAGGAGAGGAGGAGAGAGGGGAGGAGGGAGGGAGAGAAGGAGGGAAGGAGGAAAGGAAGGAAGGAAATAGAAAAGGAATGTGGGAGATTAAAATCGAGAGGTATGGAGCTGCTCTGCCTCCCAATGGCTAATCCTGGGAGCTCATTCCAGGCCCACCATTTTTTCACAATCTCCCCTGCAGCCCACACACCAGATCAGAAGGGACTTAGAGACCCACTGTCCTAGATGTGGTCACTGGGTGCCAGCCAACTCCTTGGTTTTAACATATGTTCCATGAAGTTCTGTATTTGTTGTAAATCATATTCTTAAATTCATCGGTTTGTTGCATGCATTCGTTCACTGAGCAAACACCCGCCCAGAGAAATTTAAAAAAAAAACAACAACCATGTTGTTTGCTGCCCCCTTTTTTGAAAGTAGAAGACTCTAGTCCCTAAGGCGGGGAGGTTAGTATTTATCTCTGAATCTTAACTGGGCACACTGATGTTCATAGTTGATAGAAGAATTTGTGGAACACCTGGAAGTGCCCTAAATTCCACAAGTCTTTATGAAGAATCCTTTATGTTCTCATGTCTCAAACTGCATAAGAGAACATTCGTGTCACAGAATGTGAGGGATGGCTAGGGAAGGTGGGGTTGAAAAGCTTTTCATGGTCAAATAAGCCAAGGAACTTCAGCCCTCTTTGAAGCACTGTAATTCACATTAACATATTAAAGATTCTGAGAAACTCTCCTTTTTTAAAACCTCTTTCCCCAAAAGACTGTGCATTTATTTTATTTTTTTTGCTGTCCCCAAGAAATATCCTTTAAAATCTCTGAGTTTGTTTTCTTGAAACACAGTTTAGGAAATACTGTTCTATGTGTGCTGCATTTTGGCAGACACAAAAAAGATAAAAAAAAAAACTGTCACCATGTCAGTTCCTCTCAGTGAACAAGGTAGCTGATCAGTTTTATTAATAACAATTAGATAAATAAATCAGTTATGAAGCTCAATGTAAGACACTTGGGAGAACGCTAAGAGTTCAGAGAAAAGAACGTAGAGAGATCATCATGGTCCCGAGTAATTAAAGCCATGGAGGAGGCAGGGCTTGGACTGAGTCTTGAGTAGATGGAATTTTGATTAGAAGAGCAGATAGCCACAAGCTTTCCAGACAGGGAAAACAGAGGACTAAACGGAATCGCTCAGCCGTATTGTATCTGTTTTTTTCACATGACATTGATCATTTTAACTTGCTTTTAGCTTCTTCCAGATTCCAGCTTTTTAAATTGAGAGATGTCAAGATAATTGACTACCATGGGGTTAAAATGGAGAAAACAAAATTATCACTGATCTTTGTCCTCGTAACTCAGGATCGTGTTTTCCTAGAAGCTGATACTTCTAGGTGGGAAAGTAGAGAAGAAAAAAAAAAATTTTTTTTTTTGAGTCAGAAGTCAGAGTCTCACTCCATCGCCCAGGCTGGAGTACAGTGGCACACTCATAGCTACAGCGGTGTTGACCTGCTGGGCTAAGGGGATCCCTCAGCCTCAGCCTTCCAAGTAACGAACTACAGACTCATGCCACCATGCCTGGCTAATTTTTGGTTTATTGTGGAAATGAGATCTTGCCAAGTTGCCCAGGCTGGTCTCAAACCCCTAGGCTCAGTCAATCCTCCAACCTCCACCTCCCAAAGTGCTGGGACTACAGGTGTGAGTCACCATGCCCAGCTTAGAAGAAAAAATGTAATACATGATAACCAGATAATTGAACACTGAATTCTGAATAATCATTTAGTAACAGTTCCAAAAGAAAAAAGATGACCTCCTACGATGTGTTCCCTTCTTGTATATGTCATAAAGTCTAATGTGAAATGAGGAAAATAACTGAGTCAATTAAATGAGGCTTGATCCAGAGGGGTGCTCCGATTCTCCACCTGACACTGTTAGTAGGACCACCCTTCTATAAAATTTTATTTTGAAACAAACACATATATTATAATTACACAATGCATGCATAATACAAAGCCTTGGAAAACATTAAAAATCCCAAAGAAAAACAGTACACATAATTCCACCCACAGGACATGACCAATATTCATATTGTTATTTCAATAAATGTCTTGATGACATGTAGATGTATAAACAACACACACATATTTACACACAAACGTGCACATACACACCTCAATAAATTTCAGCAGGAATATTATTTTTAAAAATTGAGGACAGACCTGTCGCTGATTTTTCTCAGCATATTAAATGACTAGTGCAGTGCTTTGCACGATATCTGCTCGATAAATGCAATACATATTTTTCATTAGTGAATTAGATTACCAGATTGTTAAGAACATTTAAAAACAAAAAACAAAAAACCAGGCCGGGTGTGGTGGCTCATGCCTGTAATCCCAGCACTTTGGGAGGACGAAGAGAGGCTTGCGTAAGCTCAGGGGTTTGAGACCAGCCTGGGCAACTTGGTGAGACCTCATCTCGACAATAAATCCAAAAAAAAAAATTAAGCTTGGCGTGGTAGCATGCACTTGTAGCTCCAGCTACTTGGAAGGCTGAGGCGGAAGGATCACCTGAGCCCAGCAGGTCAAGACTGCGTGACCGTGAGCGTTTCCTTGCACTCCAGCATGGGCAACAGAGTGAGACTCCAACTCCAAAAAAAAAACAAAAAAAACCCACACAGTAAAAGTAAAGCAAGGACTTATGTGAGAAATATGTGATCTCTACTTAGAAGACCTAAAATTTGACCTAAAAAAAAAAAAGAACTGCTGCAAGGGTTCCCTTTTTGTTTCAAAGCTGGCTATCCCCTTTCACCTTTCCAAAGGTCTCCTAAACCTCATTCTATTGCCTTTCTCCAGCCGTACTTGAAAATAAATAATAGCTTCCATTTTCTCTAAATTGAATACAATTAATTATGTTGCGAAATGTAGGGGTCAAAGTCTTTGTACATTTCTGCTCAGGTGTGTTAAATCTGCACCTTGGTGAAAAGTCTTCTTCTGTCTTTTCTAGACTCCACAGTTTATATTCCAGAAGCGAAATACACAGTCGAGGAAGACATAGGGGAACTCTTGATTCCCATCAGACGGTCTGGAGACACGAGCCAGGAATTAATGGTCATTTGCTCTACACATCCAGGTAGGAGATTTGTGGGGTCCCTGTAGGAATAAGATGGTGGGAATTGGACGGTGGCTAATTAACCACGCCTGGATAATTTTTTTTTTTTTTTTTGGTAGCAACGAGGTCTCACTATGTTGCCCAGGCCGGTCTCAAACCCCTGGCCTTAAGCAATCCTCCCACCTCAGCCTCCCAAAGTGCTGGGATTACAGACATGAACCACAGCACCTGGCCCTTACTTATATTTCTCGCCAGCGTATAGAAACTATTTTCACATAAGACGTCTCATTTGACCTTCACAAAACTTTGTGAGCTAGTCGGGATGTTTTTTAACCCCAATTTTAAATAAAATTTTATCCCTGGTTGAGATCAGCTCAGAGAAGTTAGGGCAGCCTGCATGGGTCAGCCAAGGAGGTAAAGGGCAGGGCGTGGCAACACGTGGCCCAGGAGTCCTCACGCTCCACCTCGGCTGTGCTCCCCTCCTGTGCTCCCCACAGCATCACCACTGTCCAATTCCTACAGAAAGATTGCCTGAGCCCAGGATGTCAAGGTTGCAGTGAGCCGTGATGGTGCCACTGCACTCCAGCCTGGGAGACAGAGTGAGAACCCAACTCAAAAAAAAAAAAAGAAAAGAAAATATAAATAACAAATTCATATTTTTAATGGTCAACATTGACTCTGGGAAATATTGTCAAATAGTCTGTATGTTTATAAAACTCAGTCTTGCCCGGGCTCGGTGGCTCAGCCTGTAATCCCAGCACTTTGGGAGGCCAAGGTAAGTGGATTGCCTGAGCCCACGGGTCTGAGACCCACCTGGGCAACTTGGTGAGACCTCATCTCTACAATAAATCAAAAATTAGCTGGGTAGTGGTAGTGTGCACCTGTAGTTCCAGCTACTTGGAAGGCTGAGGCAGAAGGATCGCCGGATCCCAGCAGGTCAAGGCTGCAGTGGCCGGGAGCATGCCACTGCACTCCAGTCTGGGTGACAGAGTGAGACTCCAACTAAAAAACAAAAAAAACTCAGTCTCTCTTCTTCTCCTCATTCCTCCTTATCTCATAACTACAAATGCCCCCAACCATGGGCCCTGGTATCCTCGCATCCCAAAAACATTCCATTCTTTCTGACCTCTTCACTTCTATTCAGTCAAAATCTAGCTGTCCCATGTCCCGTCCCACCCCCCAAGGTCATATTCTCTAACTCATTCGTAACTACGTAATAAATAAAAATTATGGAAATGAATGAAGACCCACCCAAGTGAGAACAAGAAAGGCTGTTCATTTAGAGCTTGCTACAACAAGGATGTCAACCACCATCACTTGTACAAGGTCAAGACCTAAAGGCAGGCTGAGGAGTGGTAAAGTTTATAGGGGGAACAGGAACAGCCTCGGGCGTGCTCTGATTGGAGGCTGTTGGCAGGGGAGACTGGAGGCAGGCTCAGTAGAAGCAAGTGTCCTATGTGATTGGCTAGAAAAGTGTTTTTGGCTTTCTCTGGTTGGTCCTAACTTAGAAATGGCAGGCAAAAAATAGAAAGTTGGCAATTACTGATTAAGGCCTGACCCTTTGGGGCTGATTGCTACAGAGGCTGTGGCTTGGCTTCCTGGACTAACTGCTGCAGACTGAGGGTCAGAATTCTGGGATTTTTTGTTTCTTTTTTTCTTTTTTTTTTTGGAGCTGGAGTCTCACACTTGTCACCCAGGATGGAGTGCAGTGACACGGTCACAGCCACTGCAGCCTCAACCTGCTGTTAGGTGATCCTTCCACTTCAGCTTTCCAGGTAACTGGAACTACAGACGTACGCCACCGTGCCCGGCCAGTTTTTGTGATTAATTGTAGAGACAAGGTCTCACCAAGTTGCCCAGGCCGATCTTGAACCCCCAGACTCAGTCATTCCTCTAGCCTCAGCCTCCCAAAGTGCTGGGATTACAGGCTGAGAACCACAGAATTCTGTTTCATATAGGACATGACCCTTACCCATCTGTAGATTTGGATCACAAAATCTATGCTCCTACTTGTTGAGACGTCGGTGAGGCAGAATTTATTCCTCCAGCACTTCTTCCTCTCCCAAGCAATGGGTTTTTTTAAAAAAAAATAGAACGTCCTATGTCATTGTCTGAGAATACCAATGATGGACATTTCAATCAGCTGACAGGGACAGGCAGTGCCTTGGCAGACGGAAACTTTAATGGAGGGGCCTGGCAATCCCCATCCGAGCACAGCCTTAAAGCTAATCGCCTCCTTCCCTCATTTCATCTCCTTTTCTTCTGGAAGCACATTTAGTATTTGTGAATGACTAATAGCATTCAGAGCATGTCCCTACATTCAGCTGTTCACACAGCTCATGTCCATTTTATTCATGAAAATAGCTAATCGTTAAATATTTACGTGGACAAGACTGCCAGAGAGGTTTAATTAACCACATGGAACTTTCATCCTCTGAGATCCGTAAGTTTGCATGGGGAGTAGGTGAGGACAGATACCACAACGGCACATGACATGGGTATAAGAAGATTGACGATGTTTATTCTTATCATTCCACCAAGGGGAATGTAAGAGGCAGGGTGGCTTCGTGCTCCGGGGAGGGACCCTGACTCTGCTGTACCTTTTTTTTGGAAAAAATATTTTCCTTTACTTTTTTTTTTTTAAACACAAACATGAAAACAGTCTTTCGTATTGGGAATCAAGGGCCCGGGTTCAGGGGCCTAGCAGCCTGAGTTATGTAGCAGCTGTGCAGGGAGTTTTCTGGGAATGCCAGCTTTCACATCTGGAGACCGTACGGGAAGTTGGATCCCATGGGGGAATCCTATGAGAAGATAAGTTTGGGTTGGGGAGAAGACTCCTCGTCCTCGGTGACTCCCTGCCAGACACTCTGAGCTTCCCAGATCATATGGCTTGTCCTTCCACAATGCAGCTCTTTCCAGGGGCAGAAGTGGGGCACGCCCTTAGGGACCCTTCCAGCTGTCAGTTACACCTGACCTACCACACTGGGCTGCTTACCACCTCACCGCTCCCAGTCACATCTGGGAGACCCTAGCACCATTGTCTCCCGGATACTCCGGTTGTGGACAGAGAATGGGCCTTTGGCACCAGAAAACGCCAACTTGAAACCCAGAACAAATCATGAGCGCATGTCCTACAAGACATAATCTGCCCAGCCACAGCCCTTGGCTTCCAGGCTGTTACTCATCGCAGGATCCAAACTAGAGCCCTGGTGCACACACAGAAGAGAGAATTGGGCACCCCCTGCCACCACCAGTGATCTGCTGGCCAAGGAGAAAAACCTCAAGGGGAACCTCATTTCTTCTCCTCTTTCCTTTTCACTTCCCAAATGGAGTAAAGCTAGGTTAAACTCAAGGGTTGCTAAAATTACACAGAGCCAGCAGTATCTGGAGCTAGAGAGCCATTCACGTCTAGACAGATGGCCAAACACAACAAACACGAAGAGCTCGAAGATATGTTACAAAGGCTTGTCCTTGCTGTTGGTTTTGAATACCTCGTGATAAACTGTCCGCTTACTGCCACATCCGCTGTCCTCCTGGGCACAGGAGAATGTATCTGTGTTCCTCTTCTCAGCCCAGGCATTGCTGATATTCTAGATAGACCATTCTTTATCCTGTGCCTTGTAGGATGTTAAGCGGCATCCCTGACCTCCAGACACTAGATGAAACATCCCCCACCTGCAGCTGTGACTTTCAAAAATGTCACCAGACGTTGCACAAGGCCCCCTAGAAGGTAAAGTCAGTCCAACGAAAAACTATTGCGCTACAATGAAATGTAAACTCAAGGATGCTTTGAGTAAGGACTTGCAAATTAGACAGATCTTGGCCCTATTTTATTTTTGAGAGAGATCTCAAGTCATCTCTTTTTTCTCATTAGATGCTTTCTTGTTAGGAAACTGCTCTTATGGGAAGAAACAAGCAACGAAGAGCAAACCACAGAACCTAAAACCAAACGAACAGGAACAGCACTGAATCACCCTGTGGTTTTTGGTCAGCCCCAAGTCAAATGCGTCGAGGTTTTTAAATGATTACCTTTATCCATCTGAAAAAACTGGTAAACCACAAGCCATGGACCCAGCCCCCCTTCTCTGATGACACTTTCTGTCAGGGTCACGCTGAGAAGGAGATAGAAAGCAGATTATTCTGTGAGGGTTCTAAGCACATTCAGGTGAAGTTATTCTCCTTTCTTTTTTAAAACAAATATTCTCTGGATTGATTAATTTGGCTGTAGATGTATTTGCAGATTCCAAACGTTATTATACCTTACATCTCGGAGGACTTGGGGGGGTCATTTTTTCCTCTTCCTGAAGCACAAATGACATCGCTTAAAGGTTCCTTTACAATAGGTCTGCTGGGGGTAGACATTCTCCTTTTTTTGTTTGTTTGTTTGTTTGTTTATGAGAACGTGTCTTTATCTCAACTACAATCTTGAAATTCTAGGTTGGTGATTCTTTCTCTCCAGCCTTTTGAAGTTATTATTCCACTGTGTTATGGCTTCCCTTGTTGTTGCCCAGAAGTCTGCTCTTGATCTAAAGGTCATTTTTTTGTAGAGATGTCTCTTCTCCGTGTTTAAGATCTTCTCGCATGTATTTGATGCGAATCTGTGAAAAATTTGGGGCGTTGCTTGAAGATGTTTTCTTCCAGGGAGGGTCTGCCTTATTTCTTCCGGGCTCCAGAGGGCGCTACTGAGCTAGACACACTCGGTTTGGAGTTTTTGTTTTTTGTGGTTTGGGGGTTGTGTTTTTTGTTTGGGGCCCTTGATGATTTCCCTTACTTCCTCAAGGGCAACCACAGTGTCCTGGTGGGCCCCGTGAGGGGCCCCGTGCCCAAGGCCCACTGTCCCCTGCAATGGTGGCATTGCACCTGCTCTCAGGCGGGCATCAGCTTCGGGGTGGGAGTCCCCTCAGTAGGTTATGGGGGCTTGAGGTTTGGGGGATTTTTTTGTTCGTTTGGGGGTTTCTGTTTCATTTTTGCTTTGGGGTTTTGTTGTTTTTTGGTTTGGGGTTTCCCGGACTTGGGGGGTTTGTTTTTTGTTTGGGGCCCTTGATGATTTCCCTTACTTCCTGTGAGCACAGAAAACCCAGAATAATTATTTCTTCTAGGTGCTTTGTAGTGCGAGGGCATGCCAGAGCGCTAGCTGGCCAAACTCCTAGGTACAGAAGTCTCAAGGACTCTTCTAGATGGAAGCTTCCTTCCTCTCCAGCCCAGCCTTCCTCACTCCTTGCTTTCTCACCCCGCTCCATTCATGGGCCTTCCTGGGGCACAAAGTGACCTGGGCCCGGGGTTCCAAAATCCTCCTGCTTCACCCAGGGGTGGGTTGCTGTGCTTTTAAAGAGGGGTCATGGCTTGCCTTGTTGGCCTCCTAAAAAGCATGCATTAAAGAAAGATTGTCAGGGGAGGTGGAGATGGGATTGGCAGTTGAGGGCAACTGCTAGGGCGGGAGGGACACACCTCATCAACAAGGGTACCTGCATGATCAATATTTATATACCTAACCCGGAATTGTACCCCACATCTTTATAATAAGAATTTTTATATAAAAATTTTTAAAAGAAAGAAAGATTGTGCCGGGTGCTGGGGCTTATGCCTATAATCCCGACATTTTGGGAGGCAGAGGCAAGAGGATTGCCTGAACCCGGGGGTTCGAGACCAACCTGAGCAACTTGGCAAGACCTTGTCTCTACAATACAAACCAAAAAATTAGCTGGGCATGGCAGTACGTGCCTGTAGTTCCAGCTCCTTGGAAGGCTGAGACGGGAGGATCGCATGAGCCCAGCAGATCGAGGACTCTGACTCAAATAAATAAATAAAGATTGTATGTTTTAAAGATTTTTTGTTATAATCAAGGAATGTAACAACCAAGGACAGCATGGGAAAGTAAAAAAAAAATTTCCCAAGCTGACTATCAGGAGACAGGTTTTTGACTCTTAGATAAATCACTGGGGTGCTCTCTGTCTCAGTTTTCTCACTGATCAAATACCCTACCTCATAAAGTAATCAAATACCATAATATAATGACCTAATCCCTCTTAGTGTCATTTCTTGATGGGACTTTCTCTCTGACTTTCGGTAACATTTATGATTTTTCTAAAGCAAGCATAATATGTAGCCACAGGGACTGGGCCATATCTACTCTTCTGTAAATAAATAATTAATTTTTAAAATAACGTCACAGATTCTCAGCCTGCCAGTGAGGCGAGGGAGTCATGGCGAGGGAAAGTCTGTGCCACCATCCTGGATGGGTGGTGTGCTGCATTCAGCCAGTGACTGCTCCTGAAAGCTGACCGTGTGTGCCCCCACCCCAACTCTGCCTCAGTGACTTCACAGGGACAGCTGACATTGGTCATGGTGGGAATATTTATACAACAAAAATCAGCAAACATACAAACCAGGACTTTTGTGTGCTTCGCTTGTTTTGTTTGGTTTGGAGAGCTACTCGATAAACGTTACTTAACACACCACCATGTCAAGGGAGAAAGTTCCTACGTTAATATGAAATGAATCCTTCGGTTTGGGGTTTTTTTTGGGGGGGGGGGCTTGAGTTGGAGTCTCACTCTGTCATCCAGGCTGGAGTGCAGTGGCATGATCACAGCTCACCATACCCTCCACCTCCTGGGCTCCAGGGATCCTTCCACCTCAGCCTCCCAAGTAGCTGAGACAACAGGCACGCTCCACCATGCCTGGCTCATTATTTGATTTTTTTGTGTGTAGAGATGAGTCTTGCTATGATACCCAGGTTGGTCTTGTACTCCTGGACTCAAGCAATCCTCCTGCCTTGGCCACCTAGTGCGCCAGGATTAATTACAGGAGTGAGCCACCACACCCAGCAAATCCTCAATTTTAACCTTAACCTTGGAGAATTAAACCCACACTCAGTGAGACTGTTAGTCCATCACACCTCATATTCTTCCTCTGCAAACGATGATTTACAAATTGTGTGATTCTTCTGTAATGTTTCTCATGAAGTTACGAAGTACTACTAATTGGTCAGGCCACTGTGACAAGACTGAGACCCCGTTGCTAACACATCTTTTTAATACAACCTGGAAACCACACGTTCATACTCCCTGGAGACTTTTCACCATTAAATAAATAACACACTCAGACCATCACCAGAGAACTTGGCTTAGATCACATTTGATGTTTTCAGAACAGGGTTTTCTCTAAGTCCTGAAGATTCTTGACTTGCTGCATATAAAATAGACTTTTTTTACTTAAACGAATGTCAGTATTCTGTGTTCTTAACTATTGACTATAACTGATCAAGTCATTTTCCAAAGTAAACTTTCTAAAATTCTAAAAGGAATGAGCCATTTAAGTAAACTGATTTTTTGATTAGATAGATTTACTTAGGCGATTTTTTTTCATCAACTCTTGTTTAAAAATCTTGCTAAAATGTATTGTTTTCTTTCCATTTTAGAAGCGTTTCACAGCCAAATGATTTTCTTTCTTTCTTTTGTGTGTGTGCTGTGTGTGTGTGTATTGGGGGCTCTCTGTCATCCAGACTGGAGTGCAGTGGCACGCTCACAGCCACCACAGCCTCACCTGCTGGGCTCTGGCAATTCTTCTGCCTCAGCCTTCCAAGTAGCTGGAACTATAGACACATGCCACCATACCTAGCTAATTTTTTTATTGTAGAGACGAGGTCTCACCAAGTTGCCCAGGCTGGTCTCAGACCCCTGGACTCAGGCAATCCTCTCGTCTCTACCTCCCAAAGTGCTGGGATTACAGCTGTGAGTCATCGTGCCCAGGCCAAAATGATTTGCAAGAATTCTATTTTAGCTGGGCTCGGTGGCTCAGCCTGTAATCCCGCGCTTTGGGAGGCTGAGGTGAGTGGATTGCCTGAGCCCGCGGGTTCGAGACCCACCTGGGCAACTTGGCGAGACCTCATCTCTACAATAATTCAAAAATTAGCCAGGCATGGTAGCGCATGCCTGTAGTTCCAACTACTTGGAAGGCTGAGGCGGAAGGATCGCCAGAGCCCAGCAGGTCGAGGCTGCATGGCCGGGAGTGGCCACTGCACTCCAGTCTGGGCGACAGAGTGAGACTCCAACTCAAAAAAAAAGAATTCTATTTCAGTCTTTCATTTAATCCAGAAATCTACCTAAATGCCATGTCTATTTCAACCAGTGGATTGGGCAGCTACAAAAATTAAACAGAAAAAAAAAGAAAAAAGAGGAAAATTTAATCACTTTTGCATGAGCCATGGAAAAATCACTATTTGAATATTCATTAGGTGAAATATATTAAGAGACTTTATACAATTATATGTGATGAAGACATTATTAGACACATATGATGCAAGTCTAGTGAGTACAGTTTCTGCTATTGGCATGTATTCTGAGGTGCTGAACATGCAGTTTCTGGCAAGGATCCTTCATCACAAACCTCCTGTCATGCCAACATTCTGTATACTTAATGATGAGGCAAAATTTAAAAATGTGACTGGATGGTGGCCCATGCCCGTAATCAGTAGTATGGAAGGTCAAGGCTGGAGGATTGCTTGAGCCTAGGAATTTGAGACCAGCCCGAGCAACATAGTGAGACCTTGTCTCTACAAAAAAATTAAATAATGAGCCAGGCATGGTGGTGCACACCTGTAGTCCCAGCCACTCGGGAGGCTGAGGTGGAAGGCTCGCAGGAGCCCAGGAGGTCGAGGCTGTATTGAGCTGTGGTAGTGCCTCTTGCACCCAAGCCTGGGCAACAGAAGGAGACTCTGATCAAAACAAATAAGTTAATTCATAAAATTTAAAAGTATGTTTTAAAAGGTATAGTCCTCTTTAGACCTCTGACTCTTTAAAAAGGCATTCCAAAGTTTGTTTTTATTTAATCAGATTGTTTTAAGAGCTTAAGACATGGCATTATTTCCCTCTGCGTGTGCTGTGTGTCCTGGAACACAGAAAGTCTTCCTGACAGTGTCCCTGCTTATCTGTGAGCCCTTATACGTTGCTAGTCACTCACCTCCTTCCCCATTTCGTGTCCGCCCCTGGCATTTATTGACAGCACTTGGGTGTGACATCCCCAGAACCAGCGGGCCCTGGTTGACTTGAGTTCAGAGAACTCTTTCATGCGCAGGTTTTCCTAGGAAGAAACATCAGGAAGGAACAAGGTTTTGGAGCGCAGACCTGCCCTGAAACTCGGCCTGCCTCCCCGCAAGTGATGGTTCCTCTTATGCCTGTTCATTCCTATCAAAAATAGAAATGAACCATCACTCTGCCCTAGTGAACATGTTTTAGTCTCATCCACTCTCCAGCTCAAATCTTTTTCATGTTCCCAGAATAACAAAACAATTTGTTACTCCCTCATAATCCTAAAAGTTGTTCTTTCGAGAAAACATCCTGAAACACTTGGTAAGTCAGTGCCTCTGAAGTCACTTGGAGACCACCTTCATTTCCTTTTTTTTTTGAGTTGGAGTCTCACTCCCTTGCCTAGGTTGGAGTGCAGTGGCTCGCTCACGGCCACCCCAGCATCAGCCTGCTGGGCTCAGGCAATCCTTCTGCCTCAACCTTCCAAATAGCCAGAACTACAGGCACTTACTACCATGCCTGGCTGATTTTTTATTTATTGTAGAGACAAGGGCCCGCCAAGTTGCCCAGGCTGGTCTCAAACCCATGACCTCAGGCAATCCATTCATCTTGGCCTCCCAAAGTGCTGGGATTACAGGTTGAGCCACCGAGCTCGGCGCACTTTCATTTCTTAACAACCTGTATCTACACACATAGCACACGGTGATGGACTTCACCTTGTAGTTATGTTTAGAAGACAGTGAACGTGGATGTTTACCAGGCATGTGCGCATGTACCATCATTATAGGCAGGAAAGACCTTGCAGGATCTGAGCATCCAGTCCAGAATCCTACTATCATAGTCCTATTGCTTCTTATTAAAATGAGGTGTGAATGGCCAGGTGCAGTGGCTCGCTCCTGTAATCCCAGCACTTTGGGAGGCAGAGGAAAGAGGATTGCCTGAGTCCAGGGGTTCGAGACCAGCCTGGGCAACTTGGCAAGACCTGATCTCTACAATAAATAAAAAAATTAGCCGGGAATGGTGGCATGCACCTATAGTTCCAGCTACTCGGGAGGCTGAGGTGGAAGGATTGTCTGAGCCCAGCAAGTAGAGGCAGCAGTGACCTTGAGCGTGCCACTGCACTCCAGCCTGGGGGACAGAGCAAGATTTCAACTCAAAAACAAACGAGGTGTGGTAGGACATCTCTGTACTTTTCAAAAAACTTCTTATCTATATACCGGTTATTTTATAATCTTTGTTCTGCCTCAATCTGGTCTACCTAAATCATTGAACATTGAAACTACCATTGTCAGGCGCAGTGATGCAAGCCTGTAATCCCAGCACTTTGGGAGGCAGAGGCAAGAGGATCGCCTGAGCCCGCGGGTTTGAGACCAGCCTGGACAACTTGGCAAGACCTCGTCTCTACCATAAATAAGAAATTAGCCAGGTGTGGTAGCACGCGCCTATAGTTCCAGCTCCTTGAAAGGCTGAGGCTAAAGGATCACCTGAGCCTAGCAGATCGACACTGGGGTGGCTGTAAGCATGCCACTGCACTCCAGCCTGGGCAACAGAGTGAGACTCTAATTCAAAAAAAAAAAATTATCCTGACACTTTTCACCCTTTTGGCTCTATACCTATGTGGTTACTATTGTTAATGCTGCAAAAAATTCACCAAATCCCCCAAATCCTACTCCTAACTATTTACTCCAGAGAAATGAAATTATATACCTGCTCAAAGACTGGTACTAGAATATTCATACCAGCATATTCAAAATAGCTAAGAACTAGAAACAGCCCAAACTATCAACTGGTAAATGGATTAAACAAACTCTGGTATAGCCGCACAGTGGGGACTAGTAGTCAGCCACAAAAAGGGAGCAAAATTATGACACATGGATGAATCTTCAAAGCATGTGCTAAATGAGAGACTCCAGAAGCAAAAAGACTCAGGACTGTGTGATCCCACTTACGTGAAATTCTCATGAAGGCAAATCAACCAGCAGTGACAAAAGGCCGATCTCAGGTTTCCAGGGGCTGCAAGACAAGAAAGGAGACACAGTTTGTAGGAGGTACAAGTCAACTTTTGTGGGTGGATAAACATGTTCTCTATTATGATTGTGGTGGTGGTTACATGATTATACGCATTTGTCCAAACTCATAAAATTGTGCCTTTCCAGTGGGCACGGTGGGCTCACGCCTGTAATCCCAGCACTTAGAGATGCTGAGGCAAGAGGATTGCCTGAGCCCAGGAGTTCGAGGCAAACCTGGGCAACTGAGTAAGACCTCATATCTACAATAAATCAAAAAAATAGCCAGGCGTGATGATACACACCTGCAGTCTCAACCACTTAGAAGGCCGAGGCAAAAGGATCTCCTGAGTCTGTCATGTCGAGGCTGCTGTGGCCATGATCGTGCCACTGCACTCCAGCCTGGGTGGCAGAGTGAGACTCCAGCTAAAATAAAAACAGAGAGTTGTGCATTTACATTTGTGAATTTTAATGTAAGTTAATTATTGTAATAAAATGTATCACCCACTGAACCCAAACTGAAATCCTCCAATCAGTCCTGCACTCCTTGTAAAACAGCAAGTAATTCTGTGGCTGTATTATGTTGTCATACAAGGAGTTCTAATCAGGGTGTGGTCAGATTACATAGTTGCTGCTCACAGCTATGCCACAGAGCAGAAGTGGGGGAAACTCTATATGGTTATCATGCTATGTATGGACTCTCCAGTCCTAATTTCTCTTCACCTCTGTTTTCCCATCGGTAACGTCCTAGCATCCTATGATCCTTCAGTTCATTTTTCCCGCTCATCTAAGCAAACCTTATTCAATATCCCCTGTTTAAGGATCACTAAATCTGGGCCAGCCATGGCGGTTCACTTCTGTAATCCCTGCACTTCAGAAGGCCGAAGCAAGAGGATTACTTGAGCCCGGGAATTCGTGACCAGCCTGGCCAACATAGTGAGATCCCATCTCTTCAAAAAATACAAAAACTACCCAGGCATGGTGGTGCACATCTGTATTCATCTACTCAGGAGGCTGAGGTGGGAAGATCACCTGAGTCTAGGAGGTCAAGGCTGCGGTGAAGTGTGATCGTGCCACTGCGCTCCAACCTATGTGACAGAGTGAGACCCCAACTCAAAAGAAAAAAAGCAGCACAAAGATCACTAAATCCAGATCATGTTAATACCAGAGACTACTCTGAAAGCTTCCTGATTACAATATTAGTATCTGTGAAAGTAAGAGATAAGTGTGCCTTATCATTCAGATGGCTGTTAGTAAAAGCAAGTTGAAATGCCAGTAGGGGACAGGCTCCCAGGGTAGGACGCCATTTCTTCTCACCTCCCCTGTTCCTTCTCACATTCCTGTAGGTTCTGCTACAGGTACGATTCCCTCCACAGCATTATCCTTCTCTGACTATGTCTCACGCCCGGAAGATCACACCAGCATCCTCCACTTTGACAAGGAAGAGACAGAGAAGACCTGTCGGGTCCTGGTCATCGACGATGCCCTTTATGAAGAGGACGAATCCTTCACTGTCTCCCTGAGGCTGCCCATGGGAGGGCGGCTGGGAGCCAGATTCCCCAGCACCAGAGTGACTATCCTGGCTGACCGTGATGATGGTAAGTCCGTTTCCTGTCTTCTTCTCACACTTCCGCCCAACACTTGAAAAACAAATCCGGCTTAATTTTTTTTTCATTTTTATTTTAGTTTCAGGGGGTGCACATGCAAATTCGTTTTATGGGCATATTGTGGACATTTTGCAGAGAGGAGGGTCTCACTATGTTGGCCAGGCTGGTCACGAACTCCTGAGCTCAAGCAGTCCTCTTGCTTCGGCCTTCTGAGGTGCTGGGATTACAGAAGTGAGCCACCACACTTGGTCCAGATTTAGTGATCCGTAAACAGGGGATATTGAATAAGGTTTGTTTAGATGAGGGGAAAATGAACTGAAGGATCATGGGTTGCTAGGCTTGATTGGGTCTCAGGTGACCCATTTCTCAGATAAGTGAACGTTGCACCCCATAGGTAATTTCCAGACCCCAGTTTCCTCCCCTACCTCCCTGCTTATTGGTGTCCTCAGTGTCTATTATTTCCTTCTCTGTGACCATTTAGCTCCTGCATATGAATGAGAGCATGCGGAGTTTGGCTTTCTGTTTCTGAGTCAGTTCACTTAGCACATGATCTCCAGCTCCACACGTGTTGCTGCAAAGGACTTGATTTCATTCTTTATTATGGCTGCAAAGTATTCCAGGTGTATATATACCTCACTTTCTTTATTCAATTAATTGTTGGTGGGCACTTAAATTGGTTCTATGATTTTGCTATTGTGAATAGTGCAAACAGTCTTTTATGTTCTTCTTTCTTCTGTAACTGTGAGTAGTTTTTCGAGCACCTAGACATCACCAGTACCGGGGCAAAATAGCAAGGCAGGAAGATAAAACATTTGTTTGTGACTTTGCTTGAAAGAAAGAAAAAGGGTCAGGTTCAGTAGCTCATGCCTGTAAACCCAGTACTTTGAGAGGCCACAGTGGGATTATTTGAGCCCGGGAGTTCTAGACCAGCCTGGGAAACACAGCAAGGCCTCGTCTCTACAAAAAGATCAGATTATAGCTGGGCATGGTGGCTATTCGGGAGGCTGAGACAGAAGGATCGCCTGAGCCCAGGAGATAGAGGCTGTGGTGAGCCAGGATCATACCACTGCACTCCAGCCTGGGTGACAGAGTGAGACCCTGACTCAAAAATAAATAAGTCAGGTGCGGTGGTTCTGTCTGTAATCCCAGCACTTGGGAGGATGAGGTTGAGAGGATTGCCTGAGCCCAGGGGTTTGAGACCAACCTGGGCAACTTGGCAAAATCTCATCTCCATAATAATTTTTTTAAAAATTTAGCTGGGGTATGATGGTGTTTGCCTGTAGTTCCAGCTACCTGGAAAACTGAGGGAGAAGGATCACCTGAGCCCAGTGGATGAAGGCTACAGTGGCCGTGAGCGTGCCACTGCACTCCAGCCTGGGTGACAGTGAGACTCGTACTCAAAAAAAAAAAATAGAAATAAAGAATAAACATGAAAGAAATAATGGAGGGAGATTCTTAATTCCATGTGAGCAATTGTAATTGCTACATACTTTTCTGAGCAAGTTGCTGTTCGTAATGACTGGATCCCGGAACCTGCATTCAAATTCTATAACATTTTGCAGATCAAGCACCTTGATAAGCTTAAAATGTAGTGCCGAAATCCACATGCGTGGTCATACATGGTCAAACGGACTACTCATGTGTAATTTGTTCGTGAAGCCAACCTGAAATATTATCATTCAATAATTAAAGGAAGCAAGATCCCAAGGTGTGGCTTCCGGTCACTGCTTTCCGTAGCTTCCTAAATGATTTTGGTGGTACTCCTGGGTTCTCCATACCCCTGAGATTTGAGTTCTGCCCTTTATCACTTAAGAGATGAACAATTAATGAAAAACGTATCTTTAAAGTATTATAATTATGTCCGCCTGAAAGAGGGAAACTGAGGCAAAATAAATAGCGTTGACTTGGGCCATGGTCGAGCACCTGGGACACGGGACCAGGCTGTCTTGGAGAATTCTCACCAGAACAGAGAAGTGGCTGGGTTTTTGTTTTTGTTTTATTGTTTTATGTATCTGTTTGTTTGCTTATTTATTTACTTATTAACGTTAGGGTTGTGGGGTGCAAGTGAGGATTTGCTACATAAGTAGGCTGTAGGTGGGTGAGGTTTGGGCTTCTAACGGGCTCTCTCTCCCCCTGGTAGGGGAGCAGGTACCCAGCGTGTTGTCACATGCCTCCCCTCCCCCGCCACCTCTCCCTCCCCTAGCAATGTCCAGTGTCTGCCAATCCCTCTCTGGAGCTCCTGTGACCAGCGATCAGGGCCCACTTGTGAGTGAAAGTATGCAGTATTCAGTTCTTTGTTTCTGTGATAGTTCACTTTAGAATGATGGCCTCCAGCTGCATCCAAGTTGCTGCAAAGGCCATGATTTTGTTCTTTATGGTTGCGTAATACTCCATCGTGTATAGGTACCCCATTTTCTTTATCCAGTCCACTCTCCATGGGCAACAGGGTTGGTTCCATGTTTTGCTATTGGGAATAGTGTGGCAATAAACATGTGTGTGCAGGTGTCTTTTTTTGGTAGAGCGATTTGTGGGTATATTCCCAGGAGAGGGATTGCTGGATCGTATGGAAGGGCAATTTTTAGTTCTTTTAGAAATCGCCACACTGCTTTCCATGGAGGTTGAACTAGCTTACTCGACTACCAACAGCATAGGTTTGTAAACAAAAAGGACAAATCAGGAGAGGAGGTGATTACAAAATCTGTTTGTCAGAATTCTCATTGGTTTACAGAAATGATGTTGGTCAGTGACTGGCTATCCGCTGTTGAACTACAGGGTGTGTGGTATTTTGTGGCTACACAGCCCAGTTAGTAGAGAGCCCACATAACAAGTGACTTCAAGAGGAGATTATTCACTTCAAGGAAGTGTAAGAAGTAACTGTCCTTACATTTTAAATGCCTCTCAGGGCCTGATAATTTAAAGGAGCCCACATTCTTCAGATAAGAAGTTTTTTAGTTGAGTCTCACTCTGTCATCAAGGCTGGAGTTCAGTGGCACGCTCACAGCCACCACAGCCTTGACCTGCTGGGCTCAGGCAATCCTTGCACCTCAGCCTTCCAAGTAGCTAGAACTACAGGTGCACGCCACCACATCCAGCTAATTTTTAAATTTATTTTAGAGACAAGGTCTTGACTCAAACCCCTGGGTTCAGGCAATCCTCTCGCCTTAGTTTCCCAAAGCGCTGGGATTTCAGATGTGAGTCACCAGGTCCAGACCCATCAACTGTGCAGACTCTATTTGCCATTTCACGTGTGAGGTCATCAAGATTAGACACAACTGAGAGCAAAGAAATAAGACAATCACAGCTGATTGTAGTTGGTTCTCACCCCAGAAATCCAAGCTAACATATCCTGCTAGTTTTAAGGTCAGATATTCATAAGACTATGCACATAAGATTGCGCAACACTCCTTTGAGGAGCTCTCTAAAACCACTCAGATGTCTTCCAGCCATAGAAGAGTAGTTCCTTGGTTGGTCACTGCAGTCCATGGCCTGACTGTCATGGTCAGGTCTAGCAACTCAATTTTGCCAGTGGGCCCAGAGATGCTGACCCACAAGAGACTGATGTGTGAGCCAAAACACCAAATTATAAATTACAGGGAAACCCAAAGTCAAAGAGAACTGAAACCCAGAATGTTCTGGCTAATACGTTCTCTCCTTAAGGAAGGTTCTACTGAGTAGCAACTTCATAAGCAAGAAACCATTGGCTGAGCATGGGGTCTTAGCAAGGCCATTAAGCCAGTAGAGTCATCTCCATCTTGGGTAAATGATTGCCAAGGGTCCCGAACACTCAAGGTTCAAGGTCAGAATTCCCTTTGTCTTGAACTCTTGAACTCTTGGACTCAAGCAGTCCTCCCTGTTTGGCATCCTAAAGTGTGGGGATTACAGGTGTGAGCCACCATGCCTGGTCGGTAAACATGCTATGTTGCAAGATGATGTTACAAGAGTGCTGGAAATAGGCAACCCGTTTTTCCTTCTTTTAGCAGCTTTCTCTTTTCTAGATCCCATGCAGCGTAAACTTCAGCTAAACCATTTTCCTTTGAACACAGTGCAGAACAGCTGGCCATGCTGCAGATGTAACCCTGTAAGCTACCTCCTCCTCCTCCACCCCCCACCAAAGCCATACTTGGTCACATCCCATTAAGCCTTAGCGTGACTCTACCAAGTGTATGCCCTGGAACAGCTTAACCTTCGCAGTCAGATTTAATGCTATTTCAGAGCAGGTATTCATCTGTAAGAGACTGAGGTGTGACTTCCTTCTTCACGTTGTTTCCAGGGCTCTCATTTAGCCGCTGTCAGTGAGTGGCTTGGTTGGGAGCTGCTTCTGCTTCCATCCCTGCAGCGAGACAGTCACAGATTTTGCCACTTATGACGCTAATGATTCCTTTGAATGGGACCATTTTATTTTATCCTTGAGGAAGCAACCACAAAGATTATTAGTGCACTGACCACATAAGTATCATGGTTTTCGGAATACTGATGAGAAAGGAGCAGTCCCTTAATTCGGTTTCTAAGCGTTAACCACTTATCAAATCCCCATGTGTGGTGTATCTTCAGCAGGAGTTCAGTTGTCATTTCGGTCAGGAACAAAACACGTGTCCTACAAAATTGATTCTTTGAGAAAATATTGGGAAAAGCACACACTCATATTCCAGGGTGAGGATTTTGCCTGTAATTTACCTGTCTAGGCACTTATTAAATACCCACCATGCTTCCTTTGTTTAGGAGAGTCAAATACATCATCTTGTAACAAAGAATATTTTCTGGCCAGGTGTGTTGATTCACACCTATAATCCCAGCATTTTAGGAGGCCAAAGAGGGAGGACTGCTTGAGCCCAAGAGTTCAGGACCAGCCTGTGCAAAATAACAAGACCACGTCTCTACAAAAAATCATCCAGTCATGGTGGCACATGCCTGTAGTCCCAGGAGGAAGAGGTGGGAGGATCGTTTGAGCCTGGAAGGTTGAGGCTGCAGTGAACCATGATTGTTTCACTGCACTCCAGCCTGGGCAACAGAGTGAGGTCTCAAATTTAAAAAAAAAAAAAAAATCATCAGTTCCCTGAGGGCAGAGGCCACGGTATCTGCCTAAGAAGTGTTTGCTGAGTGGACACATGGCGGTTTCATACTTACTCACCTGGTCTTCGGACACTTCCACTGGCCCTGAGTCAAGGGCAAGAAAAAATTGAGAGCACTTGTTAATCAAACAAATGTGTCTGTTCTATATATAAACACTTTATACTGTGTCTCTGCTTAACTACTGAAGATTTTTTCTTTCCATTTTTAGTATGTGATCTGAAAACTCTTGGGACGTACCACAAAAAAGAATTGATGTCCAATTTCACAGGACAAAAATATATGTTGTCTTGAGACAATAGGATTTGTAGAACATGCACTAAAATTTTCTATAAATATTATCAACCAGTTTAGTATCTTTGTCACTAAATGGACATCTAACAGAAACCTGAAAGATTTAAGAAAACATGATAGGGGAAAATTGTGCACAAACAAAATGTCATTTTGGTGAAATCATCCAACATTTTTAAAATGTGATTTACACTGTTGTTATGGACCAAGATAAACTTTAACACGTAAATGCTTTTAAAATGTGAAACAGCCAGGTGTGGTGGTTCATGCCTATAATCCTAGCACTTTGAGAGGCCAAGAAGGGAAGATTACTTGAGCCCAGAAGTTTGAGACTAGCCTGGGCAACATAGCAGGACTTCATCTCCACAAAAAAAAAAAAAAAAAGTCAAAAAATTAGCCAGGCATGGTGGCACATGTCTATAGTCCCAACTACTCGGGAGGCTAAAGCAGGAGGATCACCTGAGCCCAGAAGGTCGAGGCTGTGGTGAGCCATGATCATGCCACTGCACTCCAGCCTGGGCAACCAAGGGAGACTCTAACTTTAAAAAAAAAGACATATATTGCTGTGCAGTAAAATCCCAGAAAATTGTTCAGAAGAAATAGTATCACTATGTTTTATAGGGCTAGTCATATTATAAAACAATTGCTCCAGGCTTTAAAAATTGTAAAATTCGAAGCTGATGGAAGGAAATATTTTTGGAAGCAAAGTCAGAAACAAAGACTTTAGAAACGGGAAGGAGAAAAGAGCCTTCCCAGAACTGCTCTTGCTTGCAGTAGCTGTGGTTAAAATGATAGAACGGTGTTCTCAAGCAGAGATATTGTCTGTGTGTGGTCTCTTCATCCTCTGTGATATCTTAAACTCTTCTGTATTTAGTGAACAAGATATTCAGTCACAGACAGTCTTTAATTGTTACTCATGTTCAATTTATTTGGGGTTTTATGCCGAATCTTAAAGAAAACGGATTTCATCCTTCTGGTCATTGTCAGACTTAGTAAGACCACTGGAGCCCATTGGAAGGATTTAAGGGATTTTTTTAAATCTAAGTGCTCCTGGTCCAGGACTTAGTCTATCCTCCAGCTCATTCCGGATGCCATTATGACCCAGAAAATGTAAAGATCAATCATTAGATGTCTGAGAGACTCACCAAGGGATATTCCAGACGAGGTGCTTCTGAATCCACAGTCCAGAGCTAAGTGTTTCATCCCATATTTCATGTATGGAGAGCTAGTCTATTCTTTTTTTCACATGCCTATTCTAGTATCCACATTACTCTGGTCTCTGCTCTTAGAACTTGGTACTGTCCCTGGAAGCTAGAATTTACCCCTGAATTCCAGCCCCACTATCTGAAAATAGACCCTTTCCCTCATCCTCTATTTCACCCTCTCTGAATTCCCCCACCCCTTTGCTCTGGCTTGATGTTGCCTTGCCAGAGACAACACTTTGGATCACTACAACTCTTGGACACCATACTTTGCCCAACTGGCTGAATCTCCAATGACGGGTCTGGCATGACTCAGGTCAGATCTGTTTCCACCTCCACATCCTCAACCATAATCCTCACAATTCTCTCCTCAACAAACGATGTTGATGACATCCCAATGCAGAAATGTCCTCTGCATCAAGAAAGTCAGAAGGGGTCGGGCACGGTGGCTCAGTATGTAATCCCAGCACTTTGGGAGGCCAAGGCAAGAGGATTGCCTGAGCCCAGGGGGTTCGAGACCAGCCTAGGCAACTTGGTGAGACCTTGTGTCTACAATAAATCACAAAAAAACTAGCCAGGCATGGTGGTGTGCGGCTGTAGTTCTGGCTACTTGGAAAGTTGAGGCAGAAGGATCACCTAAGTCCAACAGGTCGAGACTGCAGTGGCCATGAGTATGCCACTGCACTCCAGACTGGGTGATAAGAATAAGAGACTCAAGAAGAAGAAGGAGGAGGAGGAGGAGGAGGAGAAGGAGAAGGTCAAAGGTCGTCTAGCCCAATCTCTTCATTTTACAAATGAAAAAATCAAGTCCCAGAGAGTTGAAGTGACTTGCCCAAGTGTCCATACTGAGTCAAGGCAAGGACAGGCTGAGAAGCCCATCATTTCTGATCTTCGAGTTCAGTGATCTTTCTCTTGCACTGCATCCCTTAGCGTCTCTCCCAGCTCGTTATTTACCTTTGGTTCGAAAACTCCTATTGATCTAGAGTTTGCTACTTAAAGGAATACCAGATCTATTGCTAAATACCTGTAACTAATGGAACATCTTTTCTTATTCTGAGCCAAAGTCTTCTTTTAAAAACCTGCTTTCTGAGCAAGTAGGCAGAAGAGAAAGCCATAGAACCCTCCTTTTCCTCAACAGACAATTGATGCAACAACAAAATACCAACCAATTCTCTTTATGAGAAATCTCGCAACGAGTTGTGTGGCCCCTGCATCCATGATTAGTACAAAACCAGGTATAGTCATGCATTGGCTAATGACAGAGCAGTTCTAAGGAATGCCACATTAGGCAATTTCAGTGTTGTGTAAACATTATAGAGTATGTACTTATACAAACCTAGATGGTCTAGCCTACTACACACCTAGGCTATATGGCATAACCTATTGCTCCTAGGCTATGCACTTGGAGAGCATGTTACTTTACTGAATACTGGAACACAATAGTGAGTATTTAAATACTCACAATAGTGAGTATTTAGGCAACTGGAACACAATAGTGAGTATTTAAACATGCCTAATCACAGAAAAGGTACAGCAAAAACATGGTATTATAATCTTATGGAATCACCATTATATGTGGTTTGTCAATTACCAAATGTTATCGTTGTACATCAAAATTGGTAGGGGGGTTCAAGACATCCTCTGTCAAAAGTGCCAGGCACAGTGCCATACAATTGGAAGGACACCTTCAACTCCCAGCTTCTCTTTAGGAAGAGAAGAATGGGACCATATATATAATGACCTGATTTTCTGGGGCATGCTTGAGGTACTGACTTCTGTGTTGCCTGTCTCTGAACACTGATAACCTGGCATTCCATAGATGCCCCAGGGCAGCTGAGAACAAAAAGTACCATTTGTAATAGCAAGCTACATGCCACAGCTGCAGCCCCTAGCTCAATGCAAAGTGAGTGTGCAGGGAAAAAAAAGTAGTTCCCAGCTGGTATTCCAGCTTATACCTGGACAGGAAAGAAAAGGATTTGACAACACATCAATGTTCTGATTTTCTCTGTGGCCTGCTCAAGCTTCTTTCTGCCTGCCTCAGGTTACTGATGGAACCAGGCTTGTTCTGGATGTTGGGAACCACTACAATGGACTCAATGTTTGTGTCCCCAAAAACATATATGTTGAAATCCTAACCCCAAGGTGATTGTAGTAGGACAACTGAGTTTATGGTATTTTGCTGCAGCAGTTTGAAGAGTCTAAGAGAGCCAATGAGAACAAAGATAAATATTTGAACTAGTATGAAGGTTTGAGAGGCCCCCAGAATCTCTGGCCTGGCAGATTCTTGGTGAGGGTCTTCTTCTGAATGAAACCAGTTCATAAAGACTGAGAGAGGTACCTGTCTTGTTTAGGGGATATATACGAAGAGTCAAGGAAAATGAAGAAACAGAGAAATATGTTTCAAACAAAGGAGTAAAATAAATCTTCAGAAACTGACCTTGATGAAACAGAGATATATGATTTACTTAACAAAGAATTCAAAATAATAGTCATAAAAATAGTGTGAACAATGTGAAAATTTCAACAAAGATATAGGAAATATGTTTAAAGTACACAATAAATAGGAAATATATTTAAAGTACAAAATAAAAGCCATAGAACTGAAGAATATAATAATTGAACTGAAAAAAAATCACTAGAGTGGCTCACAGCAAGCAGAAGAAAGGATCAGCGAACTCAAAGATATGTCACTGCAAAATATCCAGAGGAAGAAAAAGAAAAAGGAATTTAAAAAATGAAGAAATTTTAAGGGAGTTATGGGACACTCTCCAGTAGATCAATATACACATTATGGAAACTGCCTACAGAGAGCAAGAAGAGAAAAGACTAAAAAACTTATAGAAACAGTAGCTAAATACCCCCAAACCTGGAGAAGGAAATGGACATCCAGATGACGGAAGCACAAAGGATTCCAAATAAGATGAACCCAAAGAAATCCACACTGAGACATATTATATCAAATTGTCAAAAGCCAAAGACAGATAATTTTGAAAGCATCAAGAGAAAAGTGACTTAGGACTATCCCCCAAAAGACTATCAGAAGACTTTTTTCAACAGAAGTACTGCAGACCAGAAAGGAATAGGATAATATATTCAAAGTACTAAAAGAAAAAAAACTGCCAACTAATAATACTATATTCAGTAAACCTATACTTCAAAAAAGAAAGAAAGTCTTTCCCAGACAAATAAAAGCCAAGAGTGTTCACTAATGCTGTGATAGTGGTGGGTAAATCACTTTTAATTCTAGTATAAACATTAAAAGACTATTAAAAATAACTATAACTAAAAAACATGTTACTGAATTCACACTGTAAATAGATGTATAGTGGGACATGAATACTATAAAGTGTCAGGAGCAAAGGAAGAATAAAAACATAGAGTTTTTGTATGCAATTGAAATTAAGTTGTTACCAACTTAAAATAGACTATTATAGCTATAGCTATTTATGTAAGCCTGATGATAACCACACTGAAAACAGCTATAGAAGCTACAGAAAGAGAGGGAAAAAAAGGCACAAGAACTAAAAGACAAACATAAAACAACAAATAGCAATACAGTATTAAATTTTCCCTATTAGTGGTTTTTTTTAATGTAAATTAATTTGATTCCCTAATCAAAAGTCATAAAGTAGCTGAATGGATTTTTTTTTAAATGCAAGATCCAACTATATTCTATCTCCACAAAATTCACCATAGATTTAAGAACACATAGAGGCTGAAAGTGATTGATGAGAAAATTTGTTACATGCAAATGGTAACCAAAAGAGCAAAGATGGATAATATACTTAAATCAGACAAAACAAAAAACTTATACTCCAAACCTGACCCAAGAGATAATGAAGGGCATGAGACAATAATAAAAGGGTCATTTCACCAGGAAGATACAACCATGATAAAGGTAAATGCACTCAGCAGCAGAGTACCTATATGTGTAAAGCAAACGCTGACAGAACTTAAGGGGGAAATAGTCAACAATACAATAATAGTAGAAGATTTAAATACTTCATTTTCAATAAAGTTAGAAAGGGAAATCCCTTTGGGTCACCTCCCCCTGTGGGAACTTTTCTGTCCTCTCAATAAATCCTGCTTTCAAAAAATAATAAATAAATAAAAATAAAGTTAGAACAACTGGACAAAAAAAAAATCAACAAACAGTGAAGTTGAACATTATAGTTCAAATGAACCTAAAAAACAAATACAGAACATTCAACTCAATAGCAGTAGAATGTACATCTTTCTCAAATGAACACAAAATCTATTTCCAGAAAAAAAAATCACATAGTAGGTCACAAAGCAAGACTTAATAGATTTTATAAGGTTAAAATCATACCAAATATTTTTTTCTGATCACAATGGAATGAAACTAGAAATCAATAGCAGAAGGAAAAATAGAAAACAATTTAAAAATATATAGAAATTAAACAACACACTTTTGAAAAACCAGTGAAACAAAGAAGAAGTCAAAGGGAAATTAGAAAATATCTTGAGACAAACGAAAATGAAAACATAATATGCTGAAACTTATGGGATGTAGCAAAAACAGTTCAAAGAGGAAAGTTAATAGCAATAAATGCCTACATTTTTTCCTTTTAAAAAGGAAAGATCTCAAACAACCTAACTTTATACTTCAGGAACCAGGAAAAGAAGGACAAACTTAGCCCAAAGTTAGCAGAAGAAAGGAAGTAATAAAGATTCAAGCAAAAATAAGTAAAATAGAAAAATATCGGTGAAATGGTTTGTTTTGTAAAAAGATAAAAATTGAAAAATCTTTAGTTATACTAAGTAAAAAAAAGAAAGATTTAGATAAATAAAATCAGAAATGAAAGAGAAGACATAACTGGTGCCACAGAAATATGAATTATAATAGACTACTGTGAGCAACTAACACAAATTGGATAGCCTAAAAGAAATTGATATATTTCTAGAAATATATATCAAGACTGAATCACAAAGAAATAGAAAGTTTTAACAGACCTATAACTATTAGTAATAGGGAGATTGAATCAGAAACCAAAAACTTCCCAACAAAGAAAAGCTCAGGACTAGATAGCTTCACTGGTGAATTCTTCTAAACATTTAAAAATGAATTAATTTTAATCCTTCTCAAACTTTTCCAAAAAAACTAAAGCGTTTTGTGAGGCCATTTTATGAATCCAGATAACAAAGCCAGATGAAGACTCCACAAGAAAAGAAAACTCCAGGCCAATCTTCCTTATGAACACAGACTCGAAAACCCTCAACAAAACCCTAGCAAATTAATTTACCAACACATTATAAGGATCATACACCATGACCAAGTGGAATTTATCTCTGGGATGCAAGGATGGTTTAACCTACAAAAATCAATTAAGGTGCTATATCACATTAACAGAATGAAAGAGAACAATCACATAATCATCTCATGAGATACAGAAGCATTTAATAGAATTCAACACCCTTTCATGGCAAAAACTCTCAACAAACGATAAAGGGAAATTACTTCAGCATAATAAAGACTACAAATATATATATATTATACATATATTATATATCTACATATGAGGGGACACCCAAAAAATCCTGAATTTATTTATAAAAAATTGTGTATTTATTCTTACGTGTTTAAACTTCAGTCACCTCCAAAGTACTCTCTGTTTGATGCAATATACCTATCGAGACACTTTTTCCACTGCTCCAAACGGTTTTTGAACTCATCAATTTTGAGACCTTGTAGTGCGTCTGCCATTTTTGGTTTCACCTCTTCCACGTTGGCAAAATGATTCCCTTTGAAAACTTTTTTCATCTAGGGAAACCAAAAGAAGAGATCAGGGAGGGTGAGGCACGAGGACGATGCTGTTTGGGGTCCAAAATTGCTGAACACCCAGCATGGTGTGGGCAGGTGCATTCATAAATCACCCATCATGAAATGGGTAAACACATTGAAAGACTCTCCCCCCAAAAAACCCACTGAAGCCGAAGGCAAGCTTCTCATTACAATCCTAGCTGGTGCACATGCCAATGGGTTCCTAGAACACTTACCTAGCCCCTGCTGTACTACAGGGGAATGATCCTCCAAAAAATAATTCCATTTTTGTTGTTGTTGTTGTTCCCCCTCATATAGGTATATGAAAAGCCCACAACTAACGTCATATTCAGTGGTGAAAACTAAAAGCCTTCCCTCTGATATCAGTAACAATACAAGGAGGCTCACTCACTCTACTTCTATTCAATATAGTCCTGAAAGTCTTAGCCAGAGAAATAGGCAAGAAAAAGAAAAAAGTCACTCAAATTAGAAACAAAAAAGTAAGATTGCCTTCCTCCGCAGATGATATCATATATAGAAAACCCTAAAGATTCCACCAAAAAAAAAAAAAAAACCTGCTAGAACTAATAAATGAATTCAGTAAAGTTGCAGTATACAAATCAACATACAAAAATCAGTCATGTTTCTTCACACTAACAATGAACTCTCTGGAAAAAAAAATTGGGAAAACTATTCCATTTACTTTACAATACTTTCAAAAAGAACAAAAAATACTTAGACATAAGTGTAACTAAGGGAATGAAAGTCTTTCACTCTGAAAACTACAAAGCATTGATGAAAAAATTAAAGAAGACAAAAACAAATCGAAAGACAGTACATTCATTAAAATGTCCATACTACCCAAGGCATTCTACAGAGGCAATACAATCCCTACCAAAATTCCAGTGACTTTATTAGAGAAGCAGGAAAAAAAAAATTCTAAAATGTAAGTGGAACCACAAAAGACCCCAAATAACTGAGACAATTCTAAGAAAGAAGAGTAAAGTTGGAGGCATCACACTTCCGTTTTCAAAATATTTTGCAAAGCTATAATCATTAAAACAGTATGGTACTCACATAAAAACAGTGTTAATCCAAGCAGGACCTTTTGAGTAGACTGTCTATGTCCTTTGATCGGGCACTATAGTTCACTTTACACAGCTGAGAGTTTCATAATATACCTTTTTTTTTCTGCCACTGATTGCCACTGTTGGCTTGCACATAGCTTATCTTTCTGGATATGCTTGCTGCTTTTGACATTATGACCACCCATTCTTCTCAAAATCTTTTACTCTCCTAACTTCCTCTCTCTCCATTTCTTCACTTCTTTCACTCTACCTGTCTCCCTAAGAGTTCACGCTCCTCACTTTGATCCTCTGTTTTATTCATTTGGAGTGGATAATCATATCATCTAATACAAGAAGGACCCCAACCTGTGTGCTTAGGACCCTCTAATCCCAGCCGTGGCCTGATTCTTGAACTCAGGATTCACACACAAAAGGCTTCCTAGACATACTTACTTGAAGGTCCCACAAGCAACTCAAACTCAGCACACCTATGATCAATCTCACCAGATTCTCTTATTCCTAGTCAAGACTGGCTCTCCTCTTTAATTCCCAACTGAGTTCATGGCAGTGCCTCCTACTATCCTAGACACTACCTGCACCCAATTACTGGGTGCTGCTCAGGGCACTTCTCACATTTCTCTCTTTCCCTCCATCCCTGATACTACTGCTCATATAGTAGTATCATCATCATGTCTCACCTCAACAGCTGTAATTTTTTTTTTTTTTGAGTCGGAGTCTCACTCTGTCGCCCAGGCTAGAGTGCGGTGTCAACGCTTACAGTCACTGCAGCCTTGACCTGCTGGGCTCAGGCAATCTTTCCACCTCAGCCTTCCAAGTAGCTGGAACTATAGGTGCACACCACCACGCCCGACTAATTTTTTTATTTAGTGTAGAGATGAGGTCTTGCCCAGTTGCCCAGGCTGGTTTCAAACCCCCAGACTCAGGCAATCCTCCCAAAGCACTGGGATTACAGTCTTGAACCACCATGCCCAGCCACCTCCCAAAGCGCTGGGATTACAGGCTTGAGTCACCATGCCCAGCCAACCTTTTAAATTGGTAGCCCTAATTCCTCCTGATCTATGACCCACACAGACACTGGACAGATGCACAGAAAGCAAAAACCAAGCTCCTTTTCACTGCTTAAAATTGGTTTCAACAGGCTATGCTTTCTAAGCTCTGGCCGCCATGCTTTTCTTTCAGCTTTGGTCTCCTTCCCAATCTTGGGGAGGAAGATTCCCCCTTCTCTCTCTCTCTTCTCTCTCTCTCTCTCTCTCTCTCTCTCTCTCTGCAATCTACTTTCTAAATAAACTATTTTTCCTAATCTTCAAAAAAAATTGGCTTCAACATTGTATAAAATCTAAAAAGTCAAGTCTCATCTACCTAAAATGGATCCAAGTTCCCATAGTGTCTGGCATCTACCTTCCTCTCTGAATTCATGCTAATCATGCCCTCTCTTACCCTACACATTACTAAACACCTCTTGCATCCCTCCCGTCACTAGGTTTTTTCATTCTGTTGTGTCTCTATTCATATTAACCACTCTGCTCGGAACATTTTCCCCTCCGCTCTCATTGGTCAGTTCTCATTCATTCTTTAAGACATGACATTATCTTCTCCAGGACTCCTCCTCTGAGCCTCAAGGTCGGTTTCTACTTTTGCTATTGCACCTAGGATTTGACTAACTGAAATTGGCGTGAAAATATCCCAGGAACAAGAATGCGTATCTCTTTACATTCCCAGTAACTAGAACCATACTTAAAGTATATGAAGGGTGTTCAATAGATGTTGAACTGAACTGAAAAAAAAAAAAAAGTTGAATTTGGCTTTGCCAAACCTGTTATTGAAGAACCAATATTGACTCATAGGCATTACCTTTCTTTTCTAAGACTTCAGAACCCGACCGGGCATGGTGGCTCAGCCTGTAATCCTAGCACCTTGGGAAGCCAAGGTGAGAAGACTGCCTCAGCCCAGGGCTTCGAGACAAGCCTGGGAAACTTAGTGAGACCTTGTCACTACAATAAATTACAGAAACTAGCCAGGCATGGTGGTGTGCGTCTGTAGTTCCAGCTACTTGGAAGGCTGAGGCAGAAGGATCACCCGAGCCCAGCAGGTCTAGGCTGCGGCAGCCATGAGCATGCCACTGCACTCCAGCCTGGGTGACAAGAGTGAGACTGCAACTCAAAAAAAAAAAAAAAAGGAATTCAGAATCTGTTTAAATACACAGGTCTAGAATGTTTCTAAAGATTAAACTTACCAGTCTGTCTCTAGAGCCTAATTTCTATCCTGAAGCAACTGAAAAAATTTTTATTTTCCATCTTTTGTCACCCATCCTTTCTCAAAGTTTACCAACATTTCTGTTCTCACCTGCAAGAATTGACATTAAACTGCTCTGAATATAGACCCAGAATTCATTGTAAATAATGATCCTCTCTCTTTTGAGAGCTTCACTTCCCACCTTGTCATATTTCTTTTTCCTATTTCCATTTAAAGAACACTCTCTTTTGAAGGTGATAACCTATGGCTGCGTCAACGTGTAAGTAAAATATGGCCAAAATATGCTCTCACAATTACCCATCCGGAAGAATCACTGCTGGTTTCTCAGTTTTTCAGACAGAGTGAAGGTAAGGACTTTTGGGGGATGCCGCTGAGCTACAAGGAGGAGTTTTCTCTATTCCAGCCAATCTTCTGATGCCCAATCCATAGAACATCTAGAGTTTTTTGATGATTTTCCAAGTGACACTCTCTTCCTCTCACATTCTATACCTCACTGTATTCAGAGAGACTTGAGTTCTCACATTTTTTTCTCAGAACAGCAGCATAACTGTCAGTTTTTTTTTTCTCTTTCTTACTTCTTGCCCTTCCCCAATACCACCAAAGGATAATTTCTCTGAGGAAAAAAAAAGCAGGTTGCTTTGTCTAAACTTAAAAAAAAACCAAAAAATTGCAATAAATTCAGAAGATATCAGAAGTGAGTAAGAAGCATCCATTTAACAAGTTCTGGAGTATTATACTATGCTATCTACCATGTCACTAAAGGTACAAGGATATGTGGAACATGGTCCCTGACTTCAGGAAGTTCATGGGGCCCTGGTAAAAACAGAATAGCGTGTTAGATGGATAGCTGTCACATTTTCATTTTCCAAAAGGTGCTGCATCAAGAGAGGGAGTTCTAAGGACAAAATTTGGGCAGTGTGATGTGTGTCACCAGCAATGTGGAGGACACAGTGAACTGGGTCTGGCCCTACCTGGAAAATCTCAGTGTGGGAGATAAGCTGGTTGGCGGCTTTGATGGATGAGCAAAAGAGAGGGACCGCACTGGGATGAATCAGTATTCCTAGAGGTTATCAAGGCAGAGGATGCAGGAGGGTTGCCCTTGAAAGATGCGAGCCACGCGCGCAAGAGTCAGCATGGACTTGTCGTGGGTCTTGTCCAAAAGCGCCATCTAGAGGACTGAGCAGTCCTCAACAGAGGCAATGCCAGGTGCTGGGTTGAGAGAGGGTTAGCGACCAGCCACAGTGCACCTCTTTCCTCCTCATCAAGAGAACTGCCGATGAGAGATACCCAACTATGAGAGCGAGAGGTCTCCAAGGAACCCACAAAAGTGCCTGTGATAAACCAGAATCAGTTTTTTGTCCATCTTCCAAGACCAGAGAGTACTGACAACCATGAAAATGTCCATCGAGAAAGAAATTTCCTGCTCTTCCTGCCTCTCCTTCTTTCCTGTCCCAACCTTTGAGCCATCAGAAAGATCCACTAGCAATAACAAGGAGAAAGGTGTTGGTAAGAAAAGAGAGGATGACTCCACAACCCTCCTCTGAGTGCAGGCCGCCCACCTGCCATATGCTTGAGGCAAGCAGATAGCAAGTGTGGCCCATCATTGTAGACACAGAACTATTCAAAATGTTAGGAAATCAATATTTTTTATTGGTTTCTGAGGGAATTAAATATGGTTTTCCAGCCAGGTTTAGTGACTCATGCCTGTAATTCCAGCACTTTGGGAGGCCAAGGCAGGATTGCTTGAGCCCAGGAGTTCAAGACCAGTCTGGGCAACATAGCAAGACCACATCTCTATAAAGAATAAAAAAATTAACTGGATGTGGTGGCACACACCTGAAGTCCCAGCTACTTGGGATGCTGTGGTGGAAGGCTTGCCTGAGCCCAGGAGATCAAGGCTGCAGTGAGCCATGATCATCGTGATCATGACACTGCACTCTAGCCTAGGTGACAGAGTGACACCCTGACTCAAAAAATATATATATAATTTCGCTTCCCAACAGTACAACGCCTTCACGTAACCAGAACTATTTGTTCTCCTTAAAGCTACTGAAATAAAAGAGATTAATGGGTAAAAATTTTTTTAGTTAAGGAAATTTTTATTAAATAAATATGGCTTCCCAGAGCAGGTAGCTCTTTGCCAAAATCATAAAGAATGCGTAGGCATCGGCCAAATTGGCACGTTTCAACTCAGGGAATGTCACCAACAAACATGGAAGCTCATAAACGCATGCTGTGTTGGGTGCCCGGTGAGCCGAGTGGTGAACTTGGGACACAGGGCACAGGGTGGGGTATGGCGCCAAATGATTCCAGGAAAAAAAAATGGACTCAGATAAGATTCTGAAAGATCTTGTCTGCCATGGAAAAACTTCTAGCCTTTGACAACTACTACAGCCCCCTCTGCAGTTAAGATATCTGCTAAAACACACCCTGCACAAATCATACTGATTAAATCTGGGGTTTAGCCTCCAAAATGTTAATTCCGATATGCTTCTGCACGGCAATGTGTTTGCACATGTGTCATCTTCATAATTAATTTTCAGCTTTACAATCTCAGAGGGTCATCCCTCCACGGTGAATCTGCTTCTCAATATTTACATTTTTGGGCTTCCAGATGTCACAGCGCAAACACAAGCATTTATTTCAAGACCTTTTCTCTGACAGTATATATTGAGGTAACAGCCAAACCCTGTATGAGTTTGAAATAGTCAAAGTTCATAAGCTGTTTTTGAGAATAGAGTGAACTGGGCATGGGTAGGTAGACTTGCTTGGCCAAATCAACATTTTCATTCTCAAACTTCTCCTCCTTTTGGAAGACAATTCCCTTTCAACCAACCCCTGGGAAACCACTTCTCAGCCTCTGGGGAGAGCCTTTCCGGCACCTCAGTTAACAAGATACTTCCTCTCCTCACTATCCTGCCCAGGATTTTGGTCTGTCCCTGTGATCAGCAAACGCTGTAAGAAAAAACACAGCAGCAGTCCCCAAATTCAGAATCCTGGGCTCAACTGTCCTTCCACATAAAGAGCAATTTTCTCCCCCAGAAAAATCCCTCTAATTTCCCCACCATCTTTTCCCAAACAATAGCCGATTAGGTGCCAATTTTCCCCAATAGGGAAATTTTCTTCTATGTAACAGAAAGCTCTTAAGACAGAAACAAGAATCAAATTCCAACTTGTTTATCTTATGATACTTCTTGAGCTCAAGTCATGGCATGTCACTGGGATGTGGCTTTTTGTATGTTTTGGGTTTTTTTTTTTCCTTCCCGACCTATATATACAGAACAGGATGTGTGGGATCTTCCAAGTCAGACAATTGTGACAAATACCCAGGCTCACACAGAAGACCTGGGAGACGACGGAAGCATTCTCAGTCTGTCCTTTTCTGCCTCCCTAGAACCCACCCTGTACTTTGGGGAAGCTGAGTACCACGTGGGTGAAAGTGCTGGCTGTGTGGAGGTTTGTGTCTGGAGAACAGGCACTGATCTTTCCCAGGCATCATCCGTCACCGTGCGCTCCAGAAAGTCAGAGCAGCCATCAGCAGAAGGTGAGAAGGCCATTTGAAGAGCACATCATTTTCGTGATACACGTTTATGGTGGGGTCTAGTCTGTCAACTGTAAGCATGTCTAGTCTTTGCTGATGGACTCTGAAGTAAAGTTCCTCCTACCTAAGCACATAGATGGTTTGTATGGATAACAACTTCTGCTGGTTACAAAATACATAGAATATTCAAACAGCAGCCTTTATGATTCATTCATTACCCACTTGCTTGTTATGGGTGCAAATTAATTTTCAAAATTCAGATTATTTGTAGATATTTGTAAACAATATTTCAGCCAGGTGTGGTAGCTCATGCCTGTAATCCCAACACTTTGGAGGCTGAGGCAGGAGGACTGCTTGAGCCCAGGAGTTTGAGACCAGACTAGGCAACCTAGCTTGACATCATCTCTACCCCCCAAAATCAAAAAATTTGCTAGGCATGGTGGTACACACCTATAGTCCCAGCTACTCAGGAGGCTGAGGTGGAAGAATCATCTGAGCCTAGGAGGTCGAGGCTGTGGTGAAATGTGATTGTGCCACTGCACTCCAGACTGGGTGACAGAGTGAGACCCTGACTCAAAAACAAATAGTTCTAATTAAGATCCCTCCTTAATGGCAAGCCCCAATTCTTAGAAGAATCCAATCACATATTAGACCCTTGAAGTGTAGGAGTTTTTCACTCACGACTCTTGGGCTTTTTCTTGGCTTCGAGCAGCATGCCCTCATGTCCTACTTACCTTTGTGTCTCCTGACATGGATGATGAAGCCCTTGCTGGCAGAGGGGCTAGACCATTCTGGATACAACTTCCTCTAGTGAGCCTGCCAGGCTTTCCTGGAAGAAAACAGCAGGACCCAATAGGAAAATAAAAGGACATTTGCCTACACTGATGCCCACATGTTCTCATTGGCAGCTGGGACCTTTTGGTCTCTTGGGATGTGGACAGCTAATTAAGTTAGGACTAGCATCATAGACTTCCAGAACACATGAGATGGTTTCAAGATAAGAGCAAAGTAAAAGCAAAAACCCTGTAAAAGAAACCCAGGGCCGGGCTCAGTGGCTCAGCCTGTCATCCCAGCACTTTGGGAGGCTGAGGCGAGTGGATTGCCTGAGCCCGCGGATTCAAGACCAGCCTGGGCAACTTGACGAGACCTTGTCTCTATATTTAAAAAAAAGCCAGGTGTGGTAGCGCATGTCTGTAGTCCCAGCTACTCAGAAGACTGAGACGGAAGGATTGCTGGAGCCCAGCAGGTTGATGCTGGGGTGGCCATGGGCGTGCCACTGCTCTCCATCCAGCCTGGGCAAAGGAGTGAGACTCCAACTCAGAAAAAAGAAAAGAAAACCAGCAGTGTAAAAATCTGCTAACTGGTGAGACAGAAAGAGTAAAATACACATTTATCTATGAAAATGTGAACCCAGTTTCCTCATGTACCCAGGAACAGTTAAAGGAAATAAAGACAGCTGTTCTGCTTGCATTTGGAAGAACAGGTATGTTGTAACACTCAGTGAATATATCACAGGTTATTGTACATTAAACAAATATTGATCCTTAAGAATTATTTTTGTTTTGCTTGTTTCCTTTTCTTCATTTTCAGAGAGGGTCATTTCTCACCCTGTATATATACATGAAGCCAAAAGGAATAAACCAACTGGCTCATTGGACTTTTTTTGCTTGTGGTTTGGAAGAGAAATTCAAATTCACTTAGATAAATCCCTTTGCATAAAAGTAATGGCACTTCTGCTAGCTCTCAGACAGGGATGAACATTAAAAGAGTAATGTCCCTATTTGGAGTAGTGACTCACAGGTTTAAACAGTAGAGTTGCAGAGTAATGGTTTAGACCTGACCGTCTGTAGACTCAAGTAAATATTTGACATCTTCTCAGGTTAGTTAACTAACTATATTAATTTATTAATATTGATGATGGATGATTATGTTATAATCAGTTATTATACTTAGTTCTAATAATTGTGACTTCTATGTTGTTCCTACCCACTACTTGCCAGACACTGTGCCGGCATCTTTGCTGTATTATCTCTAATCTTCACAATAACTTTATAAGGTAGCTATGATTATCCCCATTTTGCAGCTGGAGAAACTGAGACTCAAAGAGGTTGAATGATTTGTACAAGTGAGCCATGAGCCAAGATTTGAACCAAAGTGCATGAGATAGAAAATCCTCTTTCCCTTACTCTCCTGACTTGGTAATGTTCACAGTAATCTTGTTTTGTTTCCTTAATGTCATTATTTGATGCCTTTTTTAAAAAATGTTGGAATATTCTTAAACTTACAGGAGAGTAACAAGTAGAGTGAAACACTTTTTTCATCAACCACTGAGAGTAAGTTGCCAGTAAGTTTGGAACCATCTCTCTGAAAACTTCGTACAATTCCTACATTCTCCTATATAACCACAATACAAGCATAAAATCCAGAAATTAACTTGATACACTTCTACAATCTCAGCCTCAGACCTCAGTCAAGTTCCACCAGTTGTCCTCAAATAATTCTTTATGGCAAAAGAATCCAGTTCTGAATCACACATTATATTTAGTTGTCCTGTCTGCTTTTCTTTCCATCTGTAATAGTTCCTGGGTCCTTTCTCGACTTTTATCACCTTGATGTTTTTGAAGACTACCGGCCAGCTTTTGGAATGTCCTTCCAATTGGAGTTTGTCTATTTCTTTTCATAATTAGATGCCAGTAATGCATCTTTAGCAGAAATATTACAAAGATAATGCTGTGTTCTCACTGCATTCTATCAAACAGCACAACATTTCAATGTATCCCATTACTGGTGGTGTTAACCTTGATCGCTTGGTTAAGGTGGTATCTGCCAGGTTTCCCCACTATAAAGTTCCTTTTTACTTTTGCAATTAATAAACACTGTATGAAGAGATACTTTGAGACAATATATAAATATTCTGTTCCTCAATTTGTTTATATTTTATTTATATCACTCGGGGATTTCTATTTAATTCCACTAGTTATATCCTATGTTGCTATCATTACATATGATGACTTTTCCAATAAGTAGCAAAGAAGCCATATGGTCGGGTGAGTCAGTTTATAAAGATGATGACCAACAATTCAGAGAATGGCAGAACTTTGTGGCTGGGTGAAACTGAGCAGAATGTTCCAAGATTAAACCAGATGTCTGGCAAAAGTGAATGAGTGGAACCTAATCCAAATAAAATGTATAATATTTATCTTCAAGGTTAAAGATAAAAAGGGCAAATCCTTTCATTTCAAATGGAAGCTGCCATCAGAGAGCCCTGAGTAGTTAGCGGGATCTCTGTGAAAGGGGTCGCAAGGTGATTGCCTTGTGTAGACATGCAGAGCACTGGGGAGATGGCACATGGGTATGGCGTGAAGAACCACGTGGCGTTGAGTAGCATATGTAAGTTTCCTCTTTCTAGGGATGGAGCCAACGAAATATGATTCTGAGAGTGCTGGGTACAAAGGAGAATGCTACAGAGTGGATGAGGCCTCTCATTTTTCTCTGAAGGAAAACTTACGGCAAGTCTCACTGGTGCCTTTTCTTTTCCCAACAGCTGGAATCGATTATGTTGGCATCAGCCGGAATCTGGCCTTTGCTCCAGGAGTACGCATGCAGACATTCCGAGTGACGATCCTTGATGACCCAGGGCAGCCCATCTTGGAGGGTCTAGAGAGGTTTGAATTACTTCTCCAGAGGCCTATGGGTGCAGTGCTTGGAGAACCAAATAAAACCACCGTTTTCATCAATGACACCATTACTGACTATAAGCAGTGCTTGTAGCTCCTTTGGCTGAAAGACTTTAATAAAAAAATTAGCTGGGTGTGGTGGTGCACGCCTATATTTCCAGCTATTCGGAAGACTGAGGCGGAAGAATCACTTGAACTCAGGAGGTGGGGCCTGCGGTGAGCTGTGTTGGTGCCACTGCACTCCAGCCTGGGTGACAGAGGCCCTGACTCAAACAAAAAAGAAAGAAAAACTTTAAGCGGGGAAAAACAGCCAAAACACGTCTTCTAACAACAGAATGCAATACTACTGTTTCCAGATATTAGCAACTCTGGGATATCAATGATTCTGTACTGTCATTGGTGTTATAGTCTGGCGATATGTGCAAATATGTATGTGACTGCATGGACATAGAAAAAATATATATATACAAAGAAAGGATTGAGTCCACAAACAATTATACTGTGTTCTTGCTTTCCTTTTTCTATGTTCTTTTATTTTATTTCTGAGGCCAGCAAAACCCACTGTCATCAATTTAATCAACAGGGTCAAAGGAACAACCTCTTTTTACCAATTGATGCTGGATATAAAGTACTTTTCAACCATAAATATACATCATTATCTTTTTTTCATTTTTCAGGTTATTGTGATGAGAGTGTCCTAACTGAAATTTGCAGATAAGCCTAAAACTCCTTGTTGCCAGCTATTTGATTTTTCTGCACAAGTCTTTATCAGAGATACTTGGTAGGGATATTTTTGTAGTTCCTTTGATGGAAAGACTTTAATAAAAAATCTCTTGCATCTTTTGTAAGAAGGATAATAATTAGTAAAGTGATGAAAATGCAAGTAGTAGAAAGCAGAAAAAAGAAAAGTTGAAGATTTGCGGAGTTCCCAAATCACCCAATTAGTTCTCAGCTAATCTTAAGTTGACAATGTATAGAGTCATGAAAAAACCTCAGCTAATAACACATAAATCAGTTCCCAAATTATTTTGAAAACCACATCTTCGTGGCCCATTCTTATCTTTTAGATATTTTTTGTGCAAACCTTTTTTAAATTTGTGTTTCAGACATGACTTAAGCTGTTCTCAAGTCAACATGGTGCATAACAGAAACCATTTCAAGAAGCCTTTCTTCCAAAGAAAAGAGGGGATGAAAGGCCCCTGGTCGGGACGTGGTCCACACACACAGGTTGAGAAGTTCTTCTCTACCGTCAGCCCAGGCTTTGCTTCCCTGTTAGAATTTCATTTTCCCAGCCAGAATAAAAGATTTTTCTAAGCCACCTTGTCACTCTTGACTTCGTTTCTCCCGCTGTAAAATGAGAAATTTTGACTCGATTTCTGTTAAGATCTCTTCCAGTTCTGTCTGAATTCTAAGTATGTATCTACCAACAGAAAAATCACCCTGCTTCACTTTGTAATTTGCGCAAGTACCAGAGTCAAAAATCTTTTAAACTTAAATTCAACAGATGCTTAATGAGTTTCTTCCAGAAGGATATGTGAGATAGGTACCCCTCATGGATTTTTTTTTTTTTAAGTAATGAAAAAACTACCCATGGACCAGGATAGCTCTCAGATACACTCAACAAGCCTCACAGATGTCCTAATTCAGCCCCCAGATGAAGTAACCACCGTGAATTTCCTGCTGAGTACCTGTGCACCCAGGGGAAAATCACATGGTCAGCACTATAGAGGATTCTCTTTTGAACTTGAGATTAATCCCACTCTTTTTCTCTCTCATTTATTGTATCTTTTGATATGGAACTACACTCAGGTGAATGTGGTGTTTAGGCATTCATCTTTTTATCCTGGGTATATTACAAACGGTATTTTTTATGAAGTCACGTTGATCATTTCTCAGTTTCCACCCGTGAAGACATGCCAAAGAAGCAAAATCACACTTGTGAGGCTTCTAGGATTCAACTTAGAGAATGCTAGATACAGCCTATAGTGTCTTGTATAGTTGAGTAATAAAAGTAAGCTAATGGCCTGCAAGAGCACCAAATACCTGATTTCCTACCGAGAAGGAATTGCATACAATGGAAAACTGGGTTCATTTATCATTCCTCATACACGCTTCCCTTATGCCAGCGTTTTTATAGAAAAAGTGTTAAACTTTTTTTTCTTTGAATACTTTAGTTCTCCTAGAGAGTTGAAAAGTGTAATAGACACACTAGATATTACATGATCTAGGATTACCACTACTTAATCAACTCTGGATGAAGAGGTGTTGTAAATTTTCTCCAGAACCGAGGACCCAATACAAGGTCTCCACTTACAGGGTGAAGGAAAAAGACAGGCAGCTGAGGGCAGTCATTTACTGGAGAGGATACGCCAGCCATAGATTCTTAGGGGCATGGCCATGCTCGCAGGGGCTCAGCCCAGGTGACAACGGACTGTGAAGAGCTGATGACGCCACAGTTGGCCTTCTGCCAGGTTCAAAAACTGACGCTAGGGCACCAGAATGTTGCTGCTCCTAACTGTAAGGTAAACGAAACCAGACCAGGCGAAACGCAACAAAGGAGCCAAGAAAAATTTATTAGTGCAGTCCCAGGCGAGGTTCACTGTTCCATGTAGCTGTGGGCCGGAGAAGTCATGCCCAGCAAGATGGGCAACAGGTTTATAAAGGGCACACTGAGAAAGCTGTGAGGGGGTCAGGGAGAGCAATCTGGGTGGGACAGCTGTCACATCTGCTGGCGATTGGCTGAACGGGGTTGCTAGAGTCACTCTAACAGGTACTGGCTGGCTTTGCGGCTGGAGTCTTAGTTCCGGTCACTCATTTTTGCTGGCTCACTCTCGCCCATTGTTCTCCTGGTCCAGGTTGGAGCCATCTTGTTGAGGCCCGCCCTGTCCTCCAGTACCTCCAGCCTTACACTAACCTTATTTAGTATAATAAATGATTACAAGAAACCAAAATGCTCACTACTCAGAAAATGACTAATTGAATTATGGGATATCCACTTGACAGAAAAATATGATTTCTAGACTATCAGTGATCATGTGGATACTGCAATGTTTGTGTTTTTTGTTTGTTTGTCTTAGAGTTAATGTCTCACTCTGTCACCCAAGCTGGAGTGCAGCAGCATGCTCACGGCCACTGCAGCCTCAACCTACTGGGCTCAGGTTATCCTCCACCTCTGCCTTCCTCTGCAATTTGGCAAGCCCTCATATCTACAAAAAAAATCAAAAAATAAGCCAAGTCAGCTTCTCAGGAGGTTGAGGTAGAAGCTGTCTGAGCCCAGGAGGTTGAGGGTTGAGGCCATGATGAGCTGTGACTGTGCCACTACTCCAGTCTGTGCAACAGAGTGAGACCCTGACTCAAAAAAAAAAAAAAGCAGTGAGATAGAAGTTACATACAGAAGAGGATGCAGAGACTGGAGTGATGGAGCTGCAAGCCACATAAGGCAGGCAGCCACCAGCTGGTAGAGGCAAGAAATGGATTCCCCTCTAGAGCCTCCAGGGGAGTACAGCCTTCCTGCCAACACCTGGATTTTATTCTAGTGGTACTGATTTTGGATTTCTACCTCCAGAGCCATGAGAGGGTCAATGTCTATTGTGTTAACCCATCAAGTTTGCAGCAGCTTTTTAGTAAGTCAGATACCAACAGTCAACCATACAGTAGAAATATGTGCTGGCACCTGCTGTCACCGGGTGCCAGCATAACTCAAGATGTGAAATTTGGCCAAGCTCGGTGGCTCAGTCTGTCGTCCCAGCACTTTGGGAGGCCGAGGCAGGTGCACTGCCCAAGCCCGCGGGTTTGAGACCAACCCCGGCAACTTGGTGAGACCTTGTCTCTACAGTAAATTTTTAAAAAAATATTAGCTGGGTATGGTAGTGCATGCCTGTAGTTCTGGTTTCTTGGAAGGCTGAGGCAGAAGGATCACCATAACCCAGCAGGTCGACGCTGGAGTGACCGTGAGCATGCCACTGCACTCCAGCCTGGGCCACTGAGTGAGACTCCAACTCAAAAAAAAAAGATATGAAATTTAAGTAATGCAAAGAGCAGACATAAATAATAAGACTAATAAGAGATTTGAACTGAGGGACAGTTACAAATAACCAAAGGAATGGTTTGTCTCCCTGTGTCTAAAATTCTTGGTTCTAAACAACCAGGGATGTTTCCAACTGGCACGTGGGGGAGATTCTGACCTTCTAACCTTACTTTTCAGGTCTTAAACCTGACCCCATCCTGTAGAACTCTGTGTATGCCTCTCTATCTCCTGTTTCATTCTGTCCCTTGATATAGTGGGTAGCTGGCATTTGGGTTTGTTTTGTTTTCTTTTTTTGAGTTGGGGTCTCACTCTGTCACCCAGGCTGGAGTGCAGTGGCACAGTCACAGCTCACCACACCCTCAATCTCATGGACTTGGGTAATCCTTCCACCTCCCCCTCCTGAGTAGCTGGGACTATAGGTGCGTGCCACTATGCTCAGCTAATTTTTTTAATTTTTTTGTAGAGATGGGGTCTCACTATGTTGCCTCAGTTGATCTCAAACTCCTGGTCTCAGGCAATCCTTCCTCCTCATCTCCTGAAGTGCTGGGATTACACACATGAGCCACCGCGCCTGGCTTAGCTGGCAGCACTTTGACCTGTAGTTGGAGCTGCGGCTCGCCTTTGCCCATGACATGACCATCCAGTGGAGGGATGGTACCCGCAGCCATCAACATGAGCCCTGGGGAGACCTCTGTGGATGCCCACAATTTCACTGTAACTACTTAAGCTATTCATTTTCATATTGAGCACTGTGTCCCATCACTGTCAGGTACAATGAGGATGGCAATGTTAACATATTTAAAGACGGGTGCTTGCTACGAAGGAACTAAACTCAGTCTACGTTTGAAGGAACTCCCTCTAACTTGTCGTATGATTATTAAGAGTGAGAAGAAAGCACTGTGGTGTCAGCAACACTTAGAAACAGATTGGGAGGAGTATCCTGTAGGACATGTGCCACTAATTTTCTCAAACTGGTTCCCAGGGAAAGAGGCAGACACAAAACAGAGAAGAAAAAAATACCCAGAGAAAAGACTTTTTGCAGTTGGAAAGCCATCATATTCATCTGCTAGGATTAGAGAAAAATCCAAAATGGAAAAAAAAAAAAAAAAAAGTCACTCATTGCAGAGCTGGGATGACCAGATGGCCGCTAGCTACCGCCCAGAAAGGAGTCAGCGCATCACCAGCCTGTTCACGAGGGAAACCTGCCAAGAACCTTCTTTTTCCCTGTTCAGATCCCTGTGTTTCAGCATGCACAGCACGGTAGGCAAGCTGGAAGTTAACTTCAGGACAGAGACCTGCTCCTGAGGGCAGCTAGTGATGCACCAGTACTGCCTCACTCAAGGTGCCAATCTGTGTGAGACCCAAAAGCTTTGACCAAAACTCAGACATCAGCCGCGGAGAAGACTGTGGTCTATAGAGGCAGTGCCTATTCCTTGTTGGAACTCTCCAGGCTTTTTGGGAAAAAAAGGGAAGAAGCAGAACTTCCAGTGAGTCTGATGAGTAATAGTGGTGTTCATTGTGACTGGGCACCAGAAAAAGGCTGCTGCTATCGAAAATCTGCCCCTTCCCCAGCCACCTATGCACTGCTTTGTCCTCTCAGGTGATATCTGCAGACCGCCCTGATGTCACCTTCACACTGAGCCTCTTGAGGAGTGAAGCGGCCTTCCACTGGGCAGCATAGCACTGGAGTTTCATCTCAGATTTCACAGCGAGTTTGGTTTTCAGGACTGGATATGGTTTAGAATGAAAAAGTCTCTATTATTATCAAGTATTGTATTCAAATCCTGGGTTCTTCAATGACTGAGGAAGACTAAGAAAAGTATAAATAATCACATGTATTAAACAAATTAGGAGTCCACAACAGTGTAAGGTGAAAAGAATCTCTGCTTATCTCTATTTTCCCAATTTATCCACAATCTACATACAAAGAAACTCCCTTGGGTTACCTACAACATCAAGAATATATACATATGCTATAGTAAGAAAAATATATGCATTATTGCTCTGACTTTGCAAGTTAGAATAAAACTTTTGCCAGGCATGGTGGCTTACACCTGTAATGCCAGCACTTGGGAAGGTAGAGGCGAGAGAATTGCCTGAGCCCAGGAGTTCGAGACCAGCCTGGGTGACTTGGTGAGCCCTCGTCTCTACAATTAAAAAAAAAAAAAAAGCCAGGCTCGGTGGCTCAGCCTGTAATCCCACCCCTTTGGGAGGCTGAGGTAAGTGGATTGCCTGAGCCCGCGGGTTCGAGACCCGCCTGGGCAGCGAGACCTCATCTCTACAATAAATCAAAAATCAGCCAGGTGTGGTAGCGCGTGCCTGTAGTTCCGGCTACTCGGAAGGCTGAGGCGGAAGGATTGCCAGAGCCCAGTGGGTCGAGGCTGCGGTGGTCGGGAGTGGCCACTGCACTCCCGTCTGGGCGACTGAGTGAAACTCCAACTCAAAAAAAAAAAAAAAAAAGCCAGGCATAATGGCACACGTCTGTAGTCCCAGCTACTTGGAAAGCTGAGACAGAAAGATCACCTGAGCCTAGCAGGTCAAGGTTACAGTAGCTGTGAGCATGCAAACTACACTCCACCCTGGGCAACAGAGTGAGATTCTGATTCAAATAAATACATACAACCTTTTTTTGTCAATGTAGTGTTTATCTTGTTTAAATTACAAAGTCTCAACATTGACTAAATCCTGATAGATTCTCTTCTGATACTGGAGATACGTGGTATGCAATATCAAATATTGGTGTCCTAGGATAAGACCTTGAATGCTGCAGAATTAGAGGCAACCAATTATACTCTCAATTGTCTCAGAGTCTCATTACCCTAGATAAAATCTGTCATCAAAGCTGGGAAACCTCTCAGGACACAAGGGACCCCCAGTGGTAATGATATGGATTTTTCAGGTCAGCCTGGGTTTCGAGAGTGTCAGCTCAGTGGGTCAGCCAGCCAAGCCCCAGAGAGGGTCGTCTCGAAGGGCTGGCAAGCCTAGCCTCCCGAGTGTTAGCTCTAATAGGCAGGCAAGCCAGGTCCTGAGAAGGTTACTGGGTCTGTAGGCTGGCTAGCCTAGCCTGCGGAGTGTGGGCTCTGATGGGCTAGCAAGCCAGGCCCCCAGTGTCTCAGCTTCAGTCTCGCCTTCTTCGGCAGCTCTCCTGGTTCTACCAGCTCCCCCGCCTGGCAAGTCAGCCTCTGGGGTGCCCAGCTCTTGGGCTCCGATGATGCTCTGCAGCTCTTCAAGTCACAGCTCTTCAGGGTCAAGGCTCTTGTGTCACGCCCAGGAAGAATGAGGGACATGGACAGTCAGAAAGTGAGAAAGCAGAATTTATTGAGGACAGAAAAGCTCCCACAGTGGGAGAGGCCGCAAACCTGGTGTTTACATAGCCCTAAGTCCAAGCTGATTGGCTAGCACCAGCTGTGAGCTGATTGGTCTACACTTAGCTGTTCTGATTGGTCAGTACTAAGGACCAGTTGGCAGGAGGTAGGGGCCTAATGGTGAGCTGATTGGCTGCTTTTTGATCCCAGCAGTGAGTACTTAAGCTCTAGTTTGATCTGCTAGCCGGGAACTTGTTTAACAATGCGAAGCCTTGGAGGCCTGCTGGGAGTTCGTTCCAGTGTTACCAGAGGACTCGCCTGTCTGTCTAGATTTTATCTAGCTATCTCCTGTCTCAGGAACAAAGTACAAAGCAAAAAGCTATACTGACAGTCTTAATGTGGGTATCTGAGGAGAGGTGCCCAGCCACTTCTGAAATAATGCTTTGCCTCCCAGGCGGATGGTAACCTATTCCACTTCTTGATTTTTCCACTTAGAATCACATCATTTCAGTCTTTTTTTTCTCACTTCAATTTTGGTTCTTGTAGCATAGTCTTTTATGAAAACCACTGTCAAATTAATGCTGCAAAAGCCTGTTTAATCATTCTAATAAAAACCCTAACAGGACCCAAAAACTATTCTGGGATGTACACAGTGCAGTTAGTTCCATGTAGCACTGCTCCACACCAAGAATATATTTTTACCCAGTATTTGTCACCTGAGAGATGCCATCACTTTTGACCTTGACGTCAGATTCTAGCAAGTTTCTACTCTGTCAATACATGTCTTCTAGCTTTCCATTCATTTGAATGTACCAGTTTATATTGGGTTAAGCATTTAAACCTTGCTTGTTTAAATACCACCTTAGACCAGGCGCAATGGCTCACCCTTGTAATCCCAACACTATGAAAGGCTGAGGCAAGAGGACTGCTTGTGCCCAGGAGTTCAAGACCAGCCTGGACAACATAGCAAGACCTCATCTCTAAAAAAAAAAACAAGCCAAAAAATTGGCCAGAAGGCTAAGGTGGAAGGATCGCCTAAGCCCAGGAGGTCAAAGCTGCAGTGAGCCATGATTGTGCCAGTGCACTTCAGCCTGGGCAACAGTGTGAGATTCTGACCAAAAAAAAAAATACCCTCTATATTTTTTAACAATGTCTAGGCCCACACATGTTCTACCCCAAAACAATTGGTTGAAATACAGTGCATTAGCCAGGCATGATGGTCCACACCTGTTGTCCCAGCTACTCTGGAAGTTGAAGTAGGAGGATGATTTGAGCCCAGGAGTTCAAGGTTACAATGAACTATGATCACACCACTGCACTCCAGTCTGGATGACGGAGCGAGACCCCGTCTCTAAAAATATAAAAATAAAAGAAATATAGAATGTCATCTCATAGTTGTTTTTTTAATTCTAAAAAAGGGTATAATAAGAAATAAAGTTTCTTTAACACAGAATTTTTCTGAAAAACCAGTGATATTTTATAATGCTTCTTAAAGTTGAGACTGAGAAATGTACCAAAGATAGTTTATATGATTAAGTGCAGATAAATTTGCCTGTATTAAATTAATATTCAAAATATAGGTTGAGTATCCTTTAGCCAAATGCTTGGGACCAGAAGTGTTTTGGATTTTGGATGTTTTCAGATTGTGGACTATTTATATTATACTTACCAGTTCCCTACCCCTAATCCAAAAATTCAAAATGTCCTGATGAGAATTTCCTTTGAGCATCACGGTGCTCAAAAACTTTCAGGTTTTAGAGTATTTCAGATTTGGGATTTTCAGCTTAGGGATGCTCAGCCTTGGGGGATTTGGTGACTTTCAAAAGTATATAACCCAGTTCAAATTCAGTTTGAGTATGGCAAATCGTTTCCAAAACAATATTTTATGCTTTATAATAGCTGTCAGCACTTTATTGTGTCAGTTGCAAAACATAAAGCATTTCATCAGTATTTTAGTATTTAAGGCTTTGCAGTAATCGTAGTGATCTGAAAATGTGCGAATGATATAGGTATGTTTCTAGAAAAATAGGAATACAGTTTACAGCTAGTTTTTTCTACTTATTTTTGAATAACTTAATTTTGATAACTATATAAAAATATTTGGTTTGAGCAACAACAGATAATTGTGTTACTCAGCGTTTGTCCACTTGCATTGCTGTAAAGGAGTACCTGAGGTTGAGTAATTTATTTCAAAAAGAGGTTGATTTGGCTCACAATTCTGCAGGCTGTACAAGAAGCATTGCAGCAGTGTCTGAGCATACGATTGGCTTCGGTGAGACCTCAGGAAGCTTTTACTCCGGAGGGAAAGGGCAGCCAGCATGTCACACGTTGAGAGTGAGGGGGCATGAGCGGGAGAGGTGCCACACTCTTTTAAACACCAGCTCTCAGTGAACTAGAGCCTCAGAACTCACTCCTTACCAAGAGAATTGCACCAAGCCATTCATGAGGGAGCCGCCCCCGCCATCCAATCACCTCCCACTAGGCTCCATCTCCAACACTGGAGATCAAACTTCAACATGAAATTTGGAAGGGCAACCATCCAATTCAGTTCAATCAAATACTTCAATTATTTTCATATTACTCAGGATAAAAATACAAACTCCTACCGGGCGCTGGTGGCTCAGAACTTTGGGAGGCAGAGGCAAGAGGACTGCCTGAGCCCAAGGGTTTGAGACCAGCCCGGGCAATGTGGCGAGACCTCATCAGTACAATAAATCAAAAAATTAGCTGGGCATGGTGGTGCATGCCTGTGGTTCCAGCTACTTGGAAGGCGGAGACTGGAGGGGTCCGCCTGAGCCCAGAGGGCCAAATCTGTGGTGGCTGTGAGTGTGGCACTGCACGCCAGCCTGGGCAACAGAGTGAGACTCCGACTCAAAAAAACAACAACAACAACAAAAACGAACTCCCACCATGGCCTGCAAGATCCTACATTATCCATCCACTGTCTCTCAGCAGCCTCAATACTCTTCAATTCCTATCTCATTAATAAGAATATTAACTTACACACAAGAATATCATTTTTGGTAATAAGACTTTGAAAATCCCTCTCTTATTTTTTCAGGATAAATGCCTATGTATTAAAAAAAAAAAAAAACTAAAAAAAAGCCTTGAGAGAGCAGTACCATCATGTCTCAATAACGCTTGCAAAGTATTTCACAATTTTATCAGAAAATTCTAGGAACAGCCTTTGGCATCTGAAGTATTAACTGCTTTTGCCACTATCTGGGAAATGCCTCCTCTTTAGATCTTTAGATTTTTTCATATGCTGCTGAAATATTTGCAATCACCAGCTTTGCACCTATAAAAAGAAAAGATGTCAAACATGAACACACTTAGCACACAACTCTCATCTGATATAACTTTTCCCCTATAGTCAAGAGGACCTTAGACTTAGATACTTTCTTTCAGGTTCAATGCTCTATGGTCAAGTACTAGTTGATCCAGTTCAAAATTTTGGTGACTTTTTCACTTGCAGCATTGAGGTGTTCCTACAGGTGTGTTCTCGTTGACAATATGAATGGTTGATGACATATATTGAGCCCACTTTCATGAAACTGACATAACATTAATTCTTGGAATCAAAAGCTTATGTATTGCAAGTGGCCCACAGAAACATGAAAAAATGCTCAGCCTCACTAGCCATCAAAGAAATGCGAATTAAAACCACACTGGGATACCACCTAACTCCAGTCAGGATGGCCATCATCAACTCAAAAAACAACAGATGCTGGAAAGGATGTGAGGAAAAGGGAACACTTCTACACTGTTGGTGGGAGTGTAAACTAGTACAACCTCTGTGGAAAGTCTAAAAGTTCTAAAAATCGACCTTCCATATGACTCTGTAATCCCCCTGCTGGGAATATACCCAGAGGTATCACTCTATGAAGATACCTGCACACACGTTTATTGTAGCATTTATTCACAATAATAAAGACATGGAACCAACCGTGCTGCCCATCGAAAGAGGACTGAATTAAAAAATGTGGTACAAGCTGGGTTCGGTGGTTCAGCCTGTAATCTCGCAACCTTGGGAGGCTGAGGTGAGTGGATTGCCTGAGTCCACGGGTTCGAGACCCGCCTGGGCAACTTGGTGAGACCTCATCTCTACAATAAATCAAAAATTAACCCGGCATGGTAGCACACACCTATAGTTCCAGCTACGTGGAAGGCTGAGGCGGAAGGATCACCGGAGCCCAGCAGATTGAGGCTGCGGTGGCCGGGAGCAGCCACTGCATTCCAGTCTGGGCGACAGAGTGAGACTCCAACTCAAAAAACAAAACAAAACAACAACAAATGTGATACATATACACGATAGAATATTACACAGTCATAAAAGACAAAAATACGAACTTCGCAGCAACTTGGATGGACTTAGAGTCTATAATGCTAAGTGATCTATCATAGGAAAAAAGAACTGAAGTACCACATATTCTCACTCATAAGCAGACCATGAACAATTATAAGACCATGAACAATTATAAGAAAGGGATTGCCAGTAGTGGAAAACTGCCAGGGGAGGTGGGGGCACACCTCGTCAACAAGGGTACCTGAATAATGAACATTTGTATACCTAATCCTAAATTGTACTCCATATCTTTAAAATAAATTTTTTTTAAAAAAAGTTTATGCATTGGTCAGGGAGACTGGTGAATCATTCACCTTTTTACACTAGAGTATAAAAGTTAATACCAAACATCTTGTGTCATCTCTAGGATAACACTCCACAAGAGGCTCGTGAGAAATTTTGACAATGTGGATTTTGATGCTTAGTTAGCCACAAACCACAAGGAAGCATTTCCTCTAGTGAAAGCCAGGCTCTGACAGTTTCAGCCCTCATTCAAGTATGTGCCCCAAAACACATTTTAACAAAAGCCTCCAATTTCATGTCTCTTAATTTATGGTCTTCCTCAAAGCACATTTTTCTTCAAAGGTAGCAACTGGGAGAGAGTGGTGTAACTGTACAATTTAGTCTAAATCAAGAGAGAATGAAAACTGAGGGTTTGGAACGAGAAGCCTGGTATATCATCCATCCACTCTCCCCTTTGTTGAGAGAAAAATCTCGAAATGCAAGAGCCAATCCTGAGTTCCTAACGCTATCTCAAGATTGAGGCAGTGATAAAAATAGGAGCACTGATTCAATATATTGCCCTGAACCATTCTTAAAAAGCTATCCTTAATCTAGACTTGTTCCCAGGAAGCAAGGGTCATGAGCAAACGGGACCAGAAATTACAGGTGTGGATCCTCAAAACAACACGTCCATTTTGGGGGGGAACCTCTCACTCCTGAGCTGCACCATATTACTGACTTATCTTCTACTCAGACAAAAGGTTTGTGCCTCATCAAGAAAAGTAACCTCTCTTATAAGCAACATTATCAGCAACCAGACAGTAACTCCATCATATAGTAATGACTCCTCAGAAGTCTAATCTATCTTTGGAAGGGCCTTTTCTGCCAAGCTGAGCTTGACCATACCCAGAAGCAGATGCTGTCATCTGTGCAACTTGGAAATATTATCTCCTGACTTCAAGCCAGATCATGTCTTAAAAATTAGATATACAAGTAGGATCTGTGAATTACTTTTACATATTTTGATGTTGTACTTTTACATACTTTTACATATTTCCTGTGAAAGTGATGAGACAATCATTCATCACTGCCAGCAACTCTAGTTCTTTAACCACCAGTTGTATGCGATCACATCTGTATAAGAATTGGCGTATAGGGCTGGGCTCAGTGGCTCAGCTGTAATCCCAGCACTTTGGGAAGCTGAGGTGAGTAGATTGCCTGAGCCCACGGGTTCAAGACCAGCCTAGGCAACTTGGCGAGCTCTCATCTCTACAAACAATTAAAAAATATTAGCCAGGCGTGGTAGCATGCACTTGTAACTCTAGTTACTTGGAAGGATCGCCCAAGCCTAGCAAGTTGAGGCTGCAGTGGCCGTGAGCGTGCCACTGCACTCCTCCAGTCTGGGTGACAGAATGAGACTCCAACTCAAAAAAAAAAAAAGAATTGGCTTATAGCTCTAAGTGTCTTTCATTTATCATTTGTTCAGTCCACCTATTGTTTGTTTATCCACGTGCTAAGTATCCTTTCAGTCTGATGCGCTCAATTTTATAAATTTGAGATGGAAAAGCAATTCATTATCTAGTTCAGTAACATTTATTCCATTTTTAAAAAAGGAAAACAATAACCAACACATAGGTTCTTCTTAAATGCACCTCAAATTTCAGTACACCTGGAGAGTTTAAGACATAAATTATTGGGCCCAACCTAGAGATTTCAATTCATTTGACTGGCCTGTGCCTGTGATCTGAGGATTTGCATACTTAGCAAAGATCTAGATGATGCTCTAATATAATTGGAATACTATGACTTAAATGTTAGTATCTATTTTAAAAATCACCAGAGAACATCCTAGTAAAACATATCCAAAATACAAGATAAAAGCATTTTCTCAGAAATATTTTTATCATCTAGATATAAAAAGAAAAAAGTCCATATTACCTTGATGTCCTGTTAATCTATATATATGCTAACTGGCTACTAAGGTTTCATTTTATGTTGCTTTGGCAAATATTTTAAAGCAGTGCCTTTCAAATTTTACTGTGTATATGAATCACCTCTGAAGATGTTATGAAAATACGGACTCTAATTCAGCAGGTCTGGCACGAGGCCCGAGATTCTGCATTTCTAAGCTCCCAGGCGTTGGAGACCATACTGCCGTAGACCCAGAAGATTATTGTGATCTCAATTTCCAAAACACACTCAGACTGATACTTCGTTCAAGTGAAACTTGCAGTGCTGAGTGATGCACAGTGAGTCATAAGCAGAAAGTGGCTGGAGAGAGACGTGTATGTGGTAGACAGTAGTAGGGTGCTACCCAACTGCTTCTGTGTCATTTCACCAGTGATCAAATGACTGCCTAACTTTAAGCAGTGATGATAAAACCATGGCTGCACAAAACCCAGCGTGGGGTTCAGGAACTTGTATTTTAGGTCCAGATAAATTGAAATATAAGCCACACATTTTTTTTTTAGTTGGAGTCTGTTGCCCAGGCTGGAGTGCAGTGGCACACTCATGGCCACCCCAGCATTGTCCTGCTAGGCTCTGGGGATCCTTCTGCCTCAGCCTTCCAAGTAGCCTCAGCCTTCCAAGTAACCGAAACTACAGGCATGGGCTACCACACCCAGCTAATTTTTTATTTATTGTAAAGTTGTCTGGGCTGGTCTTGAACCTGCCGGTTCAGGCAATCCACTTGCCTGGGCCTCCCAAGGTGCTGGGATTACAGGCTGAGACACCGAGTCCGGTCTGCTCCATTCTTTAAAATGACCATGGTAAAGAACCGTGTTCTATGCCTGAAGCAAGTGCAGTATTTTTACCCTGATTCAAGATCTTCATACTTCCTCAACTCCTACTTGAGTCTACCTATCGAATGAAATACAAAACAGGAAACAGTATCAACTATTAAAAGCTATAGGCTTCTCAGAAATGGGAGTTATAAAACATTTCTTAAAATGTGATCATACCTGAACATATTACTCTAAGGACACACAGATTTAAAAAATTTAAAAACTGACATATATTTGAAAAATACCATATAAGCATAGAACCAAATGATACTATCAAGAATCTATTTTTTTAAAAAAGCTACTTGAAACATACCAAACAAATTAGGTTAATTGGTAAAAGTGCCAAATACTAATATATAAACTTATTTTGTGCTACCTAGATCTATCACCTATCATACTTAGACACTTTGTATACCCTATAAGGAAGATCAACATTTAGAGGTCTATAAATGCAACTAAGCTAAATTAGGGCTGTTTAGTTCAGATTTCCTATGTAAATTAAAACTTTAGCACATCACAATGAACACATGTAAGCATTGCTATAAAATGAAGCAAACTTTAGGTCTACTACATGAATTTTTAGTTTTAAAAATTTTCCATGGGAAAATTTTCCATCCTTTTTCTTCTCTCAGATTTTAACATTAACATTAAAAATATTGGAAGTATAAATATGACGGTAATGACTGCATTTTACTTACCAGCAATAATAAAGAGGTTTACCAAGTTAGTAAAGGAAATGTTCTGGATAACAGAGTACTGTGCTGTCACCTACATGAACACCCAGCTCTTCTAGAGTGGTTTCAGGGACCATTCTACCAGTTTAGGGCTTCCTCTTCCTGGCATGGTTTCCAATTTTGCGTCCATCTTCACCATCAAACGGTCTTTTAAAACACATCAACAGTTTGAGCTTATTTTTCCTTCCCTTTATTGGTAGTATAAAATAAAAACTTGGGCTCACTTTATTCTAGATAAACATGCAATAGTGACATCCTAATTAACCCATATCTTTCGCACTGGCTAAAATGCAAGACCAAGCTTGGATTTTTGTTTTGTTTTGTTTTGGTTTTTTTTTTGAGTTGGAGTCTCACTCTGCGGCCCAGGCTGGAGTGCAGTGGTGATCCATCCATCTCAGTCTTCCAAGTAGCCAGAACTACAGGCGCACGCTACCACACCTGGCTAATTTTTTTTTTTTAATGTATTATAGAGATGAGGTCTCGCCAAGCTGCCCAGGCTGTTCTCAAACCTGTGGGCCTCACCTCAGTCTCCTAAAGTGCTGGGATTACAGAATTGAGCTACCACACCCAGCCTTGAACTTTTATCTTTCATGTTTTTTCCAAGTGAGTTTCCCCCTATACCATGTTTCTTTTATGTTTGAGTCCCTGGGCTCTCAAGGGACTCGGACTGTATTTGTTTGATTCACTCTGCATTTCCACTGCGTAACCCATGCCAGTTTTCCCTTCTTCTTGGAAACACTGCTTTTGTGACAACCTCCATAACATTTTCACCTTTACCTTTTTTTCAGTTGTTTCTTCAAAATGCAATCACAACTCTCACAAATTATTTTCTTTCATAAAAAAAGATAACCATTCCTCACTTGTATATATTAGATCTTTAACTGTTCTTTAAAAATCTAATATCATATAGAAGTTAATTTTGAGGGGGAAAAATTACAACTTGCCATAAACTTTGTTTTACTTGCCATTAACAGCAGCAATTTCCCACTTCAGAAAATAAAGCAATATTACTAACAATACAGAAACCAGAATTTTTTTTTAGCAAATCCTCAATTACATCTGGGCAGATGAAAACGAGATTTGGAAGAAAGAACTCTAATTCAGTAAAGGAAAAGAGATAATGTTCAAAGGAAAAAAGTGAATAAAAATCAAATGAGAAAAAATTTAAGAAATGGAAAGAATAGACACTTTAAGGATTATAAAAGTTATATTTATTCACGATGCTACATTTATTGCATTCCCTTAGAAAAATGGAGAACTGTTTATGTACCCAATTTGCACATATAAAACTTTATACAAATTATGTGTAGCACATAAAGGCCTCTGGTTCAGCTAAAGTCCTGACACTACCATATGGGTATCCCTGCTTCAGGGTCTCCAGTTGATCAAGTCTGTCCATAGAAATAAAAAACTGGAATTATAGTCAATCTTGCTAACTCTTAGAAATTATTTTAAAATATAATAAAATAAAATTCTGATTTATTCTAAAACTCAAAAATACTATAAGCTGGGAGGGGACATATTTTGTTACCAATTTCAATTTAACAGATTCATACCTTATTGTTGCTGGGTCTTCCAAAAAAAAAAAAAAAATCACCTTAGTTCTGACATTATCTTTCTAAGTTGCAGCTGCTTCAGAAGGTCATTTGTCAAAATATTTACCAAATAATTAAAAAATAATAATAATATTCCTTTTACAAAATGGTACAATAACACCTTAAGGAACCAGAAAATACTAAATGTCTTTGGCTATACAACTAAAAGGCCATTCTTCCAAATAGGGCATATTCACTTCAGAACCAACTATGAAAACAGAAAGCATAACAGAAATATGCATAGACTCTAATTATAATTTGTCTTGACTTTTTTCCCATTCTACACACATAATAAGCAAGAAGAATGCAATTTACATAATCTTTCCAGATGACTCAATAGCACTATAAAGAAAATACCCAAATTTCTGCAAAGGCAAAATGAATTAAAACAATTACACAACTAAGCAAAGACGACTGAGGGGACAAATGTTACTTGCAATTTTCTTTCTTTTTTTAACTTGTTTGCTTGCTTTTAAGTCTTACAAGTGTAGAAATTATAGCTAATAAACAAAAAGTCACAATCTTCACAAATGGAACTGTAATAGAAAAATAAATCAAATGAAACATTCATTAATAAATGAAGCCTATTTTATTATTCAAGTGTTAATGATAAAAAATTTCAGCACAGCTGTTGCATTTAAAAAAGTGGAACTACATACTATGTTTCTAGCTCAGTAAACAGATGAACCTGATGTCTTTGAATGACATAACAATTGAGCATTGTACAGTACATCTTATGAAGACCCGTAAATTAAACAACTACTGGTTTAAAGTTAGTGATTGTGAAACAAAAATGTATTCATAGTTTCAGCTTCTTTTTTCTTCCTCGGCCATCAGGTGCTCCATCCATTTTACGTTTCTGTGTCTATAAACAAACACAAGGATTAACTGTTCATGACAAGACTAATATAAACATTAAATATTTTCAGACACATTAAAGCACTTTAGTAATAGCTGCTACATAAGTGAGATTCTTTTTCTCCCAGACTATATAAATCTGTCAAGACAAACTATCAAGCCTCCAAATAATCTGATCTACTTATTTTACTTACACAATAAAATATTTTAATGCTAATAACAATATTATAAAAATAATCCACAATTAACAGCAGTAAATCAATTCACTACATACATATATAGCATGTCCTCTTTCCACAAGAAAGCAGTAACAAGAAATATTTTGTGAATTTTTAAAAGAAGTTATGTAAACGAGCCGGGCTTGGTGGCTCAGCCTGTAATACCGCGCCTTTGGGAGGCTAAGGTAAGTGGATTGCCTGAGCCCGCGGGTTCGAGACCCGCCTGCGCAGGCCAGACCTCATCTCTACAATAAATCAAAAAATTAGCCGGGCGTGGTAGTGCACGCCTGTAGTTCCAGCAACTTGGAAGGCTGAGGCAGAAGGATCACCGGAGCCCAGCAGGTCGAGGCTGCGGTGGCCAGGAGCGGCCACTGCACTCCAGTCTGGGCGACCGAGTGAGACTCCAACTCAAAAAAAAAAAAAAAAAGAAGTTATGTAAACGGAAAATATTATCCATAGGCATTCATTTACTCATGACTTTATAAATTAACTATTAACAAATAAAAAGATGATTATTTTTTTCCCTTAAAATGTTTGCCTTCACATTGCTAAAACATCACTGGAACAATAAATCAAAGCTTAGAGGTCAAAAGCGAAAGTTGTAAAGTCATTGCTTTCCTAATATTCCTTAAAATTTTCTAGAATCTTCTAGAACTTGTATCCCCTATGAGTAATGCATCCTCTTGGCATTTATGTTCTTCCCACTTTTTCACAAATCCCCATATTAGGAACTATCAGCATAATGTGGTTCTCCCCATGCAGTGCAATCAAGTTTGATTTATACTTTTAAGTGACTCATGGCTGTAATTTACAGAGGGGGAAAAAAAAAAGACTAACATACCAATAATAGCCAAGTAGCATTCAAATGCTTCCAAGAAAAAAAAAGAGTGAAATAATACATAGCCTACATATTTGTGAGTACTTACTGAAGGCTTTGGTCCTCGTTTCTTTTTCTCTGCCTTCTCCTTTTCTTCTAGTTCCATGTTTTCTCTTTCAATCAAGGTAATTAAGGTATTACACCTCCTCTGGAGTTCCTGAGTTGTAAACAAAAATTTAAATGGCAAACTTGTATTTTCCATCTAACAAGTTGTATTATTTCAATTTTAAGACACATTTTATTTTATTTATTTTATTTTTTATTTTTTTGAGTTGGAGTCGCCTAGACTGAAGTGCAATGACCGCTCCTGGCCCTCGCAGCCTCGACCTGCTGGGCTCTGGCAATCCTTCTGCCTCAGCCTTCCAGGTAGCTGGAACTATAGGCGCGCACCACCATGCCCAGCTAATTTTTGATTTATTGTAGAGATGAGGTCTTGCCAAGTTGCCCAGGCGGGTCTCGAAACCCGCGGGTTCAGGCAATTCACTCACCTCGGCCTCCCAAAGCATGGGATTACAGGCTGAGCCACCGAGTTCGGTCTTTAAAACACATTTTAATAGAATAATATAAAATCACTCATACACCCTTGATAAATGAAAGCAACACACAATCCTTTATGAGGATAAAAAATACAATTGTAAATAATGCTTTTACTCTATTCTTTAAAGCCACACTGTTATATGCATCCCATAAGTCCTTCCTTCACTTAAAGAGTAAAAACTAGGCCTGGCATGGTGGCTCAAGCCTTAATCCCAGCACTTTGGGAGGCTGAGGCAAGAAGATTGCCTGAGCCCAGTGGGTTCAGGACCAGTCTGGGCAACTTGGTGAGACCATGTCTCTACAATAAATCAAAAAATAAGCTGGTTGTGGTAGCATGTACCTACAGTTCCAGCTACTTGGAAGGCTGAGGCGGAAGGATCGCCTGAGCCCAGCAGATTGAGACTGCGGTGGCCATGAGCACACCACGGCATTGCAGCCTGGGTGACAGAGTGAGACTCCAACTCAAAAAAAAAAGAGTAAAATTAAACATCTCATAAAATATGATATACTGCTTAGTGTCTATACCTGAGAACTCCATGCCATTTGTATCCAAAACTTCAAAAAAGTAATAGTGCACGTATGTGAGGGTCAAAAGCAACAAGAACTTTAAGAAGTGTTTATAATCTTTCCCTTCAAAGTATTATCACTAGAATTATGGTAATCAACGTACCACCTTCTCCAATTTTGAAAAAATAATCACGGAAGTCCAAGGTGAGGTCTACCTCATCTCTCTCTGGCAAGCAATACAGCCTCCAGAAAGATTTCAAGTATCATGCGAAAGTAGTAGATGACCCTGAAGGAACGTCTAATATAGCTCCCTTCCTTACAGAGCAAAATTATTTTTTTCTTATAAGTTATATTACTGCACTACCACAATAAAATCATTTTAAAATACTACTTCATAGAATATATCACACAAGGCTTACAAACATTTTCAATAGTACACAGAGATAGAAGGTAGTATACTACATCAAAGTTCTGTTTCCTCAACAGGTGTGCTGTAGCACACATACCATGAGTATGTTGCAGACATGCTAAGGTATGAATTGTCTTGGCTCCTGGGCAAGGACTATGCGCCTCAATTATTTATCACCAATATATCATTTTTTTGTGACTCTTAACAGGAAACATATTAGAGGTACACAGTTTTAAACCATGGTACTGTATTTGTAACTCAGTGTGTCACTGTGTCTTGTTATAGTCACTACAAAATCACTATTCCTTATTAATTATATATATTGTTCCCACTTACAAAGACATGAGATCAAGCTTGCCAGCAACTAAATCCGTCTTTCTCTAATTATATATTTACCCAGTATTTTTATCTTCAAAGAAGCTTCATATGTTAGTTTAGTAAAACATTTCTCAAACTAGGGTTTATCATAAAACAGTAGTCACTCCTTCCTCTTACAGTCAAACCACATGAAAACCCCTTGACAGTGGTCAAACATGAAAATACTACACACTATTCACTGTATATATTGTAGAGTGACAGTATACTTTAAATACACTGAGAAATCTCACTACAAATACAAAGATATTTTAACTTTGCTCATCACATTACATTCATATTCAGAAAAATGAAACACATGGCAATATTTCCTCCTTCTTAAACCTGAAAAACTAGTCCGATCATATAATAGTAATGTTAAAAAATGTATAGTATTAAAGAATGGGAGGGACCAATAAATTGTGTAAGTTACCCGTGATATCATGTTTTGGTAACTGTGAATGTAGATTCTTGTTTTCTAAGGAGCTGATTTAGCCTATGATATAGTAACATATAAGCAAAAAAAACTGTTTCAAAGATTTTTAAAAATTACCTTATTTAAAGACTATAAAATACTTACTCTGAACTCTTTGTTACATTACAAAAAAAGGTCTTAAACACTTACCATTGCAGTTCTCGACTTAAGAAACCAGTCAAATCTGAACTGAGGAGAGTTGCGAATACACTGTCGCAATTCATCATAAACATTTTCTTTATCAAATCCAAGTTTGTGAAGCATACAAATCAAAAAACGATCCTCTTCTTCAGTATAGTTTTTTCCCTTGTTAGTACCATATGATATTCTCAGCTGATGAAAAGGTGCTTTGTACCGTCCAATCTATAAAAGTCACATTTTTTATATATAAAATATAAATTCTATATAATCGGTATTTCAAACTCAGCTTTATATTAGCTATAAATATTGTCTTTCAGAAAGGAATTTTCCTAGCCAGAGCACCTCAATTGCTTTATATAACCTTTGTCCTGAAAGACCTCTATAGTCTTTATTATTATTATGACGAGAAATACAGATTCAGACTTTCTGATACTACTTAGTAAGGAGCTAATCCTAGTGCCTCTGACCCAGCTGTATCAGTCTAATACTGAGGCAAAATCTGTCAACAATATCTATAATATTTGAATGCTTTTAAAAATTTTCTGAGAAAATTTTCTCAGAAAATTTTAAACTTTAAACCCTGATTTCTTTTCCTCTTAAAAAGTTACTTTCATTCTCATGTTCAAAGATAGAAATTATTTTATTAACTATCCATAGTGATTAATGTGCAGAGTACCTTTGTGTCAAGTGCTTTTTTGATGCTTATTCTTCTTTGAATTCTTGCCTCTCCCCTTTCAATCTGTGCCATAATCTTCTCTATGTCCTGGAGTTCATTGCACCTTTCCCAGAACACAGCTGTGAAAAAGCCGGAGAATGACAGGTGGGATGGGTGGCAGAAAGGGATATATAAAAATAATTTAAGAGCATATATGCTGTGATTTATTCTTTTTGCTAAGGGTTAAGAAATGTTTCCATTTATCCTACATCTAGTTACTAGGAAGTAAAGAAATCACTAAAATTTCTGTTTTCTTAACTTAAAGCATCCAGTTCATTTCACTTATATCTTCCAACTCTTAAATTTCTGCTATTCTAAAATTCTAAATGGACTCACCACAGCATATCTATACATGTTCAATCTGACAGTCCAACTGACTTCAGGAAGCACAAGCACACTAATACTTAAGAGGTTAAAAAGAGAGTTGAGAGAGCTGGGCAGAGTGGCTCATGTCTGTAACCCCAGCAGTCTGAGAGGCAGAGGCAGGAGGATTGCCTAAGCCCAAGTGATCAAGACCAGACAGGGAAACTTGCAGAGACCTCATCACTACAGTAAAAATCAAAATATTAGTCAGGCGTGGCGTTATACATCTGTTTCAACTACTTGGAAGGCTGAAGCAAAAGGATCATCTGAGTCCAGCCAGTCAAGGCTGCGGTGGCTTTGAGCATGCCACACAACAGTGAGACTCTGACTCAAAAAAAAAAAAAGTTACAGAGAGAAATGGAATAAAAACAAAAGCACAATTATTCAGGTATCCTTGGCTATTCTGGTATCCTTGGCTATTGCTAGAGAGTTTAAACAAAAAAAAAAAATCAAATCATGATGCCATTTTAGGAAAGGGGATATTTTCTCATTGGTTTGAAAAAGCCAAAAACAAGGACTAAGTTGTGGCAAAATTAACTTGTCACAATATAATTAAGGGGAGGGGAACCTTCCAGTAGTTCTTATTAAATTTCAAAAGCCTGGTAACTACCTTTTTTTCTCTAACACAATAATAAAAGAATTACCTGAGTATTCAATGACTTCTTCTGGAGTTTTTCCTTCTACTTCTCTTGCTATATTTTCAATATCGTCACGACCCCACTTCTCATTAGCTTTGATAAACTGGTTAAAATCTCTCTTATTCCAGTTGGTAAATCCCTTCACAACAGTAGAAACAAAATATTTAATCACAGCACATTAGACTTGGAAAAAATGCTATTAAACTTTACTAATCCTTCTAAACACTACAGAAAACATTTCCAATTCCTCCTGAATTATATTTTAGTATTCAGCTCTTTTAGAGTGGTACCTTTTCATGTACATAAATGTACACTTTAAGCAATACATATTATATTGCTTAAATACTCAAGCAACTAAATCTGAGTGGGAAAGAGTAAGGAATGATGCATGAAAAGGTGACAATTTTGCTGAGTTTTGAAGGATTATTAGCAGTTTGGCAAGAAGAGTGAGTAACACAAAGCAAAGAGGAAAGATATGAGTAAGTGGGAACATGGAAGGAAAACAAGACATTAAAGGTAGATTAAAGGCCAGATTCCAAAGAGCCTTGGACGTAACCCGAAGGATATTTAAGATGTACCAAGAAAAGATTTATAATTGAAAATAGTAATTTGGAAGCAATGTGGAAAATTCACAGGAAAGAAGAACACAAAGTAAGGTGTCCAAAAGGATATCCACTCCACTCAGGCAAATCTATAGTCTTTTTAATCACCTTAACAAACAGCAACAATCAAAATGCAGCATTTATCCACAAGCCCAGTTTTCTCAACCCCAATTATTCCATCTTTAAAAGTAGAAATTTTTGTACTTACTTGTATGCCCCGACACAACCTAACACAGTATTTCACAAAATAAGTGTTACTAAAGTTTGAGTTGATCAAAGGCTATACCTGTGTTAGAAGTTTCTCTTTTTCCTCTAACTCTTCATCATTAAGGGGTTCAGCTTCATCAATTTTAAGCTGTTCTTCTTTTTGTGCCTGAGCTGCGTTAGGCAGCTCAGGATTTCGAGGTACCTAAAAGATATTTTTTCTATGCCATCAATCAATGCATTTTAAAGAGTATGAGATGAACTAAATTCCTAATCAATTAACATTTCACAACAACCAATCAAGCATGAAAGAAAACATACAGATATTCTGCATTATTACAGTACAAACAAAAGGACTCATGAAAAAAGGCTTTTCCTTTGTTTTAAAAACAAATAACAGACACAAGTTTATGTATTTGACACATACAACTAGGACAGGATAAATCAATATTCTTTCCTACTAGATTCAAATTAAACAAATAGTAAAAATTAATGCTTATACTGTCCATGGTTTCGGAACAGAAAAAACATGAGGGGGGAAATTTCAATTACCTTGTACCCAATAGTTTTTCTGTAATACAGAATTTCTTTTTCCAGTAATTCAAATAAACGTGGAGGAAAAAACTGGAAATCCTGAACATTGGGTTGTTTTGGAGGTCGAGGAGCCTAAGGAAAGGAAAATAGTGTTGTCCATAAAAAAGAACTGTGCTTTAAATTTTACCCCAGTCCTCATTTCATAAGCCACGACAGCCAATTCTTCAAGTAATTGAATGCATCCTTCAATATAATTAAACTAACATTAATTAAATATTAAATACACACATTCAGATTTAATTTTTTAAAATCTTAATAAAAACCCAGGAGTATACTATAAGAAACCACACAAAATGTAATTATCAACCTCATTGCAAGAATGTTAAGAAACATGGACACGTCCAGTATTGCTAGGTATTTCTAAGTTGCGTCAACACTGTACCTTGGGTGCCTTAGGTTCACTAACACGAAGAGCTTCCCTGAAATACGCATCGACAGCATAGTTGGCTTTTCTTTCTCGTTTAGGTGGCTCAATCCACTCTGTAAATGCAATCTAGAACATGGGAAGCAAGTCAAATAACCAACTTTTATTACACACAGCAACGAATCAAGAGTGACGTTTATAAATGGAAACATTTACAAAATCCTAGATTGTAAACTCTACAAGGGTTGTGGCTATGCTATTTTGCTCAATATTATGTAATTAACACGTAGGACAGAGTGTACTGAACCATATATGCATTCAGTAAATACTTCTTGCTTGAATGAATAATTCTGTTACATGAGGGGAAAAAAATGCTACAGAACATAGAAGAAAAACATAGACACTTATTTCCCTAGAAATAATTCTAAGGCTATCAATGTTCAAATGTTAACAAGGAAAACACTAAGTAGAAATATTTTGCTTCTATAGGTATTTCCCAATTTCTCACTATATTAGTAAGTATTACTTAAGAAAGTTTTCTCTTTAATTATTACCAGGCAATTCTGATTTTAAAAAAAAAATCAGCTACAGTAGTTTTTTGCCAATTATTTTCATTTTCAATTATCCCAAATTCCAATATTCAACCTGTACAAGAATACATTTCACAATGAAAAATTATACAACTAACTTTATTACATAAACTTTAAAAACATTTCAGAGCTTACTCACTGAAAAAGTAACATTAAGTTCTATATAATAATGAAAAAATTTAGATGTGAATAAGAATTACAGGAAACAAAAATTACTGCTATTTGAGACAAAATTCCAAGACATTATATCTGATACTTAAAGTTCCAATTTTCCAAGGAAATAAAGCCTTCATGTAACCCATGCCCCTTTCTAAATTACCTTTTGTTTTTCTCTATAGTCTTCTCCTTCAAAGTTATAAACACTCGACTCTGTATCCATTGTAAAGTTTCTAAGTGAGCTTTCACCCATTTTGGAAAGCTTTTCATTCATCTCTGCAGTCTAGAAAACAAAGCAAACACCTTATTCAGATTCAGGAAAAAAACACCATGAGACCTGTGGTCAAAATAAATTCAACGTTACAATACACAAAAACTTATTTTTATGGAAGTACGATTACCTATAGTTCATGTAACAAATAGCTCATCAAACAATTCTGGTCTAAAATATTTTATATTAAAAGCATCATCATTTAATCTACTATATCTCACCTTCTTTGCACCTCTTTCCAAAATACCATCTATGTCCTCATCAGTGATCTCACTTTCCTTTGAAGCAAATACATGTGTTGCCCCATGTCGAATCATTTGAAGCATTTCATCTTTCCCAATTTTGTTCAGATTCTGATCCACAAGCCTCCCTAAAAAGATTGTGGTGCATGTTACTGAACTAAAAACTTAAAATTTTAAGTGTTACATGTTAAACCTGGTAATTTTGTCTCATTTGTTTACTGTTTATTCATCTGATAAGTTTCATTTGTACATTTTTAGTGCCAAATTTTCACTTGCAAGCTTTGAAATGTTACTAAAGCTTACACATAATAAAGCTCACTTTATACGGTCTCAATGAAATATATAGTATACAATATAGTCTAAATTATATAGCATAAAATAAGCAAATATAGTAATCTGAGATACTTGAAAATCCGAATTACTGGCAAAATTAGTTTTCAAAAACTCCCAAGTTTCAATAGATAGGAGCATTACAATCCTAAGAAATTTCTGATGAGTAGAACGCTGTTATTACTAATACTCCCAAATCAGCTTTTTCTCCTTACAAAAGTGAAGTACAAAAACCCTTCAAATAACCAAATTTTACATAGGAACTGAAATATGTAACATCAGTTTTTGATCTGAAGAACTGAAACTCATGAATATTTATTTTGATTATAGAAGAAACTCAATATTAAATTATTAAATTAATGAAGACCTTCAGTTGACAGGAATTACAACCCCATAATTTGTTTTTAAAACACAGGTACAAAACAAAACAAAAATGCACAAAGAACCATTTTCACCCTCAAAAATCATTCACATACACCTAAATAAAGCTTCAATTTTTATATTCCAACCAACTTGTAACAATAAAGATTCAAGTTGTTTTCAACAGCTTCCTTAAATACGTGTGTCACAGTTTTGGATCTGTAAGAGAATATACAACCAAACACCTGTGACTGTTCAAGTGAAGGTATACCCACAATACGCTTCTTTGGATCGGAAGTTATTTCACTATCAAGATGTTCAGAGGCTTAACCCCAACTACTTTCCAGTTGGCAAGGAGGGAGCCTTTCAGATATAAAGTGCTTCTGTGTAAGCTCACGTTTTTAATTATGTCCCTCCAGTTCACAAAACAGTAACACAGGTACGCACCTAAGGCTTGCTGTGTGACCATTATATCTCTAAATGGGACAACAAAGCTGCTAACCCAAATGTTTGCTCCAAAATTTGTCCCAGTAAATCTAGGGGGGAACATAAGTCAAGTTTATATCTATGCTGATCATAAATTAACTTTTTAATCTTTAAAAAGAACTGTTTCATAGATGAGAATAGCTGAGAACAAGAACCACCCAAGGCAGGTATTTTTCAAACACACAGAGAAGTGTGAGGAAAAACACAATATCAGCCGTTACATCTATCTGGCCAGGAGTTACCTCAAGGTTGGCAGGTTCTACAAGTCCCCAGAGACCTTCCTAATTAAACACTTTGTTAACACAGTGCTGGGGACTTGTGTCACTTCTCCAGTTGTATACACAGTGGACAAGTAACTACACCTTTCTAAGGCTTCTACCTCTAATCACAACTCCTCATCATCAAGTCGGAAGACTAAAGAAAATGATGGGTCTTAAGTATTTAGCACAGCCTGGCACAAAGTAAACTATTCAATCTTAAACTATTATTAACAAAAAAAGTTAGCCGAGCTCGGTGGCTCAGCCTGTAATATCACACTTTGGGAGACTGAGGTAAGTAGATTGCCTGAGCCCGCAGATTTGAGACTCGCCTGGGCAACTTGGCGAGACCTCATCTCTACAACAAATCAAAAATTAGC